>NC_081411.1:268545183-268845183 GCF_030272615.1 Cryptomeria japonica
TATAGCTAAGTTAGACCATTGTCAATATAAGAGAGACTCCAAGCAAACAAACAATGAGGCTTCGCTAAAAAGCAAGTGTAAGAGCTTGACCTAACCCTAAGAGTACTGCCTAAGTTCTAAAACATATGATGCTATTAAATTTGCAAGGTTATAGGACTGATCTCGATTGTGACTATAGGAATTACACACTTGATTTCTTTCATGGGTATGTACCGTTCCAAGCTGTTTGACAAGTGATGATCATCATATACTACCACTGCCATGCATACAAAAAACTTTAATTTCTTTAGGTGATAGGCGTTGTGTAACAACATGGGAACTCTCGCATACCCACCACTATTAGTCTCCAGGACATCATTTGTGTTACTCTCCCTCTTTCTCTTCCTACCGGTTGTTTCCTTCTAAAAAACATATTGTAGGTACTCTGACTCATCATGTTGCTTTGTTGACACTATTTTCCACATCTTCTATGCTCATTAAAAACACATTTGAAAAGAATATTGTTGCAGGTTTCCTTGTTTGTCATGGCAATGCACCCATGATTCAATTTCAAACCCTATTCCTCCTATTCAATATACACACACAAATCCATCAGTCAATTTTCTTTGGAGAGCATACATGATAAAAATCAAAGAGGAAGTTGCAGACAAGAAATAAATTCACTTACTTCTATAGAAGTGCAGACACGGTTGTAGTGGGGTATGGAGGGAGGGAGGGAGAGAAGAAGAGAAAGAGGGATGGGGTATGGAGGAAGGGAGAAGGGGAGAGAAGGAGGGATGGGGTATGGAGGAAGGGAGAAGGGGAGAGAGGGAGGGAGAGAGAGAGAGGGATGGGGTATGGAGGAAGGGAGAGAGAGAGAGAGAGAGAGAGAGAGAGAGAGAGAGAGAGAGAGACCTTGTATGCATTTTAGAGGGGGAGACAATACACTTATATGTGTATATATATACTTAATATATTATATATTATTATATACATATATATATATATAAATATTATATATTATATGTATATACACATATTATATATACAATATCATATTATACACATATTATATATTACATGTATTATATGTATATACGCATATTATATATACAATATCATATTATACAATAGCGCGTACGCATTGTTTATAGAAAAAAGAGCGCATACGCGCTTCTTACACCATAAGTACCCTGTATGCGCTTTTGACTGTTTAGGCTTGGAAATAGGCTTGGATGACAAAGCTATGGTTTGGAAGTTTGATTTCTCTCCATTTCTCTCATTTTTGACGCATTTTATTTTGTCAGCTTGGTTTATCGACTTTCTCATCGTCAGGTTTACACTTCATCAAGTGGGTATTTTTAAAATTGCCACCATATTTTCACCCATCTTCTGAGCTTTCTAACCATATAATATTTTTTAAATTTGAACAACAATAACATATTATTATTGAATTCTTTTACGAGTGTCTCCATAGTTCTCACAGACATAGGTGCACCATTTTTTTAATAAATTTTGATATACTTATCCAAATTTTACAACTTTATATATTATTGTAGTGCACTTGATTCTTTACAATTAAAAAAAAAATATTGTATTTTCGATTTGTTTAGTGCAACTTATGCTTTGCGCATGAACAGGTACCTAATTTTTAGGATGTGCTCGATTGGAAAAATTATTTAAAAAAAATATTCAACAAATTTTTTTAAAAAAATAGACATCTTCTAGTGCTCACTCTTAACTATCTTTCTGCCAAAGGATTTGTCAAAATATTAAATCTAACTATGACTTTTTTGATGCGCACGTCAGACACTATGTTATGTTTTTCAGAAAAAATCAGGGTTTGTTTTTCGTGCGCAAAGGATTTGAACCCCTTAATCTTATCCAATTTTTTAAAAAATTAGTATTTTGGAAACTAGATTCAGAGTACTACAATATTTGTTCTTTGATTATCTTCATATCTTGAGTGGATTACTTTCAAATTTTGCCTCCAAGTTCAGGTTCACCTGATTTCAAAAAAAAAGTGTCCACTTATACCCCCCTTTTTGACCACCATCTTTGTGCACTTACCCTGTAGAGTTATGACTTGATCCTATGGATAAAGTTGCACTACACCAATCCACAATTGCACTTTCATTTTTAAATTTATCCTTTTCCTCGAATTTGAGTTGCTCTCTATAAAGGGCTCTCTTAACACATGCATCGACACCATCATGTTCTCCTTTCCCATGTCCAGCCTCAAAAAAACTCCACGTGTTCGATATTAGTTTTCTTATGAATCCTACTCAACCAATAAAACATTCTAGCATTCTTGAATTGCCCTATGCAATTATCAGACCATATTAGATTTTGTGTCATTTGAATTTCTCTCTCCCTCAAATTCTGAAAAAAGGTCTTGAAGCAATACTGGACAGACTCAGATGAGTGTAATTTATTATCACTCATATAGAAATGGTACTCTCTCAAAATTTTACGATCGTCTTTTGTATTATCTGGTGCATGCCTATAGACAATATGCACAAAAATTGATACTTGCACTGAATTGTAGTATTGTGATTAGACATCATCTTTTGGTGCAAGCGTGTAGTTCTCTGCAAAGTCAACGACCGAAAGTATACTACCAATAGGAAATGTATCCTTACATATTCGAAACTGGTCATCGATCCATCTAGCATTTTGAGTGTATTAACATATTTAGGTACGATGTTACTCTTAAATTCATTCATAAATGCATGAACACTAACTTTTTCAGTGATTAGATCACACCATCTTCCAACCTTTCCATCCTTCAGTGGATACTCAACAGTTTTAAATCTTTTAACATCAACTAATTGTTGTCCAAAATCATTTGAAATATTTTCATGCAAACATTCATCCAACAATGCAAGATTGCCACATATATCACATACACCGAAAACACATGCATTGAAAAGAAAATTTTGCTCATTTGGTGGGTTGCAAAACAAACTTGATATAAACTCCTTTATAGTTTCAAGTGGTATATTTATACCACATTCTTGGAACATTCCATTACTATGCATGGTAACACGTATATATCGAAATACATCATAATGGTAGCGAAATTGAACATGAGTTTTGCAACAACATGTGACTCTTTCCTTGTTAATTTGAACATACCAAGGTTTACACTTTTCAAAAGACCTTTGACAAATGCTAATAGTCAACACCTTATAATCCAAAAAAAAATTGTACAATTCAATTTCAGTCATGTCCAATAGGTGTTTTGGATGTGGATCACGAATTTTTGACCCAACTCTTAATTTAAGAACATCTCTAACATTAGGTGATACTCTCGTATTATCGTGCCAGAATTTTTTGATCAAGTTTTTTACTTCACCAATAAGTTTCATATTAGACGTTAGTAGTCTACCACTAAAAGTCCACAATTTGTTTGCCAGATCACTTTCAAAATTAACTCTTCTTTTTATAGCTCTTGACAAAGTTTTATGATGAATATTAAGATATCCACTTATGTTACTCATCATTCTTTTATTAGAAGTTGTTTGGCTAACTAAAGTTGTTGTTATTGTCCGTTGTGCCGCATTTTTATCTTTAGAACGACTTTTCTTTCCGATTGTATCAAAGGCGCTAGCAACAGTCGATACAACTTGTTTTAAAGACTCGTCCTTCTTCTTAGGTTTGACATAAAAGCTTAACTTCTTCATCACTTTTTCGCATTCTAGTCATTTTATTTAGTTGTACCATTAATTGACATTGAAACCCAAATTTATTATTATAAAAAAAAATGTCTAAACAATCTATTTGCATGTGTCCTAATCTGTCTCCATGAAACCAAGCCAAGAAGGTTGTCTAGTACATCACTTTTAATTTTAAAATTTTCTTTCGTTTGATTATCATTCAAACATGTCTCATTTTCAATTGGTGTTTCCATGTCTACATACACATTATTGGTTTTAGTTGCAGGAGGATTTTCAATTTCATTTGGAGTTTCAAATTTGGTTTCAATTTCAGTTTCAAGTTGAGATCTAGTTTCATTTGGGGTTTCAATTTGGATTTGAATTTCAGTTTCCACTTGAGTTCTAATTTCATTTGGGGTTTGATTTTCAATTGGCATTTGATTTAATAAGTAACCTGCTTCTAGTAAATCACCAATTTCTTTATGAGAAAAAATATAGGGTTGTGAAGACATACATGTATCCAATAATGGATTAGAAGATGCACCTGAGTTAAATGGTTCTATTGTGTTTCCTTCGTCAGCATTTATGGTCTCATTGATGTTCTCCTCTTTTGAAACGATTGTGGAACTTGAAGCTCCTTGTCTCATTCTTGATCTTCTCTCTCGTTGATGTATTGCCTCCTTCTCCCTATTTGCTTCAATCTCCTCAATTGTCAGAAGCTTCCTTTTCCTCTTTCTACCTACTAAAAAGTGATTTCTACCATGTGGGTATTAAAATAAATTACATATTTTAAAAGTAGACTCTGAGCACTACATTTTCTATTATTAAAGTTTTCTAAGATTCAATCTCTAAGTGCATCAAATTTTGACATCAATCGACAAAAAATTTAAAAAATAGAGAAAACACTTCCATTTTTTGCCCAAATGTGAGACTCAACTTCTTGCAGCCACCCTCACACAATAAAAAATCTATTTTTATTTTAAAATAATTTGTTAAAATGATTACATATGAAAATATAATTCACACAATACAAAATCTATTTTATTACAAAATAATTTATTTTTGATTAGGATAAAACAGGTTTTGAAGGGGCCCCAAAACCCTTACAACCAAAGAACTGCCATCGAAAAATGGACTAGACTACCTGGCAGTGAACCACAGGCTTTAAAAAGGACTTGAAACCTTCTAGACTTATGGGCTTTCAGAGCCCAAAACCAAAGACTACACAAAATAAGACCATAAAATCAAAGTAGCCACAACTATCAAACACCAACCAGACTTCTAAAATAACACATTACACAAAAGGTTGGCCCAACCAGAGAGTCTAAGTAAGCAAACTATAGACCTCAAAAAACAATAAACAAGGGTTTTTTCAGGCACCCTCAGCCAACATGAAGGGTTTTTCCAAGCTCCCATAACCTGCAGTAGAACCTTCGGGCCACAAAAAACCACATAGCTCAAACCTAACCAAAAACACACACTGGCCAAGTTGGGCCCTTGAAAATTGCTAGCTTCCAGCCCATCCCTGAGAACAAGAAAAATGGGGTTTTTCCAAGCTCCCTCGACCTTAAAAGTGGGTTTTACAAGGCTCCCATAACCTGAAACAATGGGTCTTTGAAACGATCCCAAAACCTTGATCTTGAAATTGAATAGCTTACCATTCCAAATCACCACCTTGATAGGAGAAAAAGGGCTGAGAAGATGACTGTGCGGACGCCATACTAAATTCTCACAAAAGCAAAGGCAGAGATAAATGAAAATGGGTGTAGGAGATTCATAGAGGAATTGGTCGCTAATACAAGAATCAGAGAACAAATACCTTAGAATCGCTAAGTAGTAAAAATGAAGATGCTATTTCTACCAGAAATAGTGGGATATTCGCGTTTCGACCCACGTTTAGTTGAGTGAGTGGAAATGCGTTAATGTTGGAGCCCACCATCTTTTGCATACAATCAATTTTCAAGTTGATTTCACTTTCTATGTAGTAGATGTTTTTGGAAGCTTCAAAGTGGACTGTCTTTATGCAATAGACTTTTTGAAAGTTTCAGAGTAGACTACTTGAATGAGTGGAAGAGGTTTAATGGGAGCCCTCTTCTTTTTTAATACAATCAATTTGTCTAGTTGATTTGATTTTTTGCAAATTCCCTCTGTGTAGTAGATTTCTTGGAGCTTTCAAATAGATACGAATTAATGGGGAGCCCACTATCTTTTGAGTACAATCAATTTTCACAGTTGATTTGACATTTGCTGATTTCTTCCATCCAATAAATTTCCTGGAAGTTTTTGTTAGAACATAATGTTATTAGGGATCACATCCTTATAACATTTATATATAATATTCTAATATAAGGTTATAAAACCTTATATATTATATGCTTTATAAGCATATCCCATTTGAAATAATTATAATCTAATAATTATTAGATTATTAATTATTTATGAGTGGGAGTTATGGAAAAGGTGTGACTAGTGAAGCCACCCTCTCTCCTATATTTAAGGAGGTTCTCTCTCATTTGAGAGTTGTGTGAAATTGGAGCTTTATAGTGAGTTGTATCACTATGCACAAGAGGTATTATTGGCCATGTGGAAGTGTTGGAGGAGTATCCCCAGGTTCAAGTCTATTTTATGATAGACTATATTTGTAAGTGTTTAATAAAATGATGTTTTATGGGGTTTTCTACCCGAAAGGGTTTTCCCCATGTATATCTTTTGTAATGTGTACATTTATGCATGTATGTTTCTCATTTCATTTACTTTATGATCTTGTTTATAATGATTAGTATCCTCAGATCCTAATTTCTAGCATGGTATCATAGCAGGTTAGGCTATACTAATCCTTTGTACAGGTTATACTAAAAGTTATATAAAACTTGGTGAGAACCCTCTTTAAGATCAATCAACACATGTGCAAGGTGATATCATTTCTTTATATTTTTATGCCTAATAAATTTCCTAAACATACTCATGAAGTTCCCTTCATTGGTTTGTTTTTTTCTTGTTAAAATATTTCTTAAGAGAACCCTTGTATTTATTTACTACTAAGATATAGTTGCATTCAAGATAAATAAATGCATAAATGAAAAGAGGTTCACTTTGTGAGATATTAGGTTGCATTGTGAAGTTTTCATTCATGGGCTTATATTTTTCACTAAAATTATGAAAATAATTTTTTTATTAATCTAATTTGATATTTATTTCATTCTTGATGATTTGATATACCTACATAGTCATATTCTACTAAGTAAATACCAACAAAATACTATAACATTCTAAAAAAATTCAAACATTTTGAAACTACATTCTTTATATGTTAAAATCCATTCAAATTCTACATAGTCTTGATATTTGTTTATCTTTTGAATTCATTTACATCAAGATGATAGAAAAGTACATTGAATTCATTATTGATGACACAATATTTTAAAAAAATACTGTGATGATTGGCAAAAGTTGTACCTCTTCAAAATACAAGTCCACACATTCTATTTTAATTGCATTTCGACTTTGTGAAGGATATAGTTATTAATTAATAATAACTAAAAGAGACCCTTCCCTAAGTGACTATTGTATGAATTAAAGTGACTTTCATTGTTGTTGGAAAACGGTACTCACATTGATTAATGGCATTCTAACAGCTATTACGGCACTACCTACCAAGACCATTGCAAAGATGTTGACATCTCTTCCTTCTTGCATCTTTTCCCATCTCATATGCCATTGATTTTTTAGAGAAGAAACTAGTGATTCCAACTATGGATTGTTTTTTTATTGATTGCAACATGATATACAAGTGGATACATTATGAAGATGCTAAAAATTGTGCAAATGATTTTCTGGTCTAAATGCAAATCCCACATACTACGAATCCTAGACTTTGAATTGTCTTTTGTCCTTCACTAATTATAAAATACTCTCCTATATTGTGAAGCTATATAACAAACTACTCTCCCTAAATTTCCACGCCATTTCTAAACTACTCAGCCTCATCACTAGCCATATAATGGTTGTGTAGTGTCTTGTCATCCAAAGAACGAGCTTCTACTAGTGCACTAAACTAGTGTGATATGTAAAGATAACATTTTTTTATGTTTCTATATATGTACACACTATTGTTTATTTATCCATTAGGGCTTATTACCAAATCAACAAATTGCTTTCTTTTATTCTCACAGTCTCACAGTTAAG
This sequence comes from Cryptomeria japonica, assembly GCF_030272615.1. Lineage (NCBI taxonomy): Eukaryota > Viridiplantae > Streptophyta > Pinopsida > Cupressales > Cupressaceae > Cryptomeria > Cryptomeria japonica. The sequence goes on from NC_081411.1 coordinate 268,553,007, forward strand.
AGGTTTTCTCAAAGTCATTGAGTGGAATTTTATCTTAATGGGTGGGCATAAAGATAAACTAGCAATTCTTGTAAATGAATGGGCATCATTTGAGTTCTAATATTTGATCGTAGTGGGATCTTTACAGAGAAAGTCAAATATGATCTATCCACACAATTTCATATGCATAAATATTGTTCTAGAGTTTGTTGGACCTTACAAATACATATATCCATGAGGCATTAATAGACTAGAACATACTCTTCTCACCATGTCTTTAATTTATAATTAATGAATTCCAAGACACATCTCATATTTTATTTATGTCGAACACCTTGTAGACTTTATCTAAACTCCTACATTTGAGGTATCTGTCTAAAAGAGTGTTCTATACAAGACATTCAACAATTGTTTCTTCATGGAATTATTCAACCAATACTTAAAGACTCACATGTAACATTATCTATTATATGGCAGTTTCATCTAAGATATGCATCATTTGAATAATTGCTTGTCTACTATGAATCTACTTTTATAGTTCCTATTAAAGATTTTGTCTCAAATAAATTTTTTATCTATAATATTTATTATCATTATGTCAAGACTGTGCTATTGAACCTCAAAATTTAATCATTGAATAGGAATCAAATATTCATCTTTCATCATGATGGCCATAACTATATTGATTATATAATCTCAATTGTTTTTACTCTTTGGGAGATTACCTCTTTACACTAAAAATCTTTTTTTATAAAATGTTATTAAGATGCAATGTTAGTCGTTCATGGTATGTCAAAACCTTTGTTCAATCTAGGAATCAAATAAGATTCCTTTGACTAACATGGGGAACAACCACCACAAAAGGCTTGCTTTTCATTCATTTTGTTCAATATTTTAATTTTCATGGAATATCTTTGTTATTTAATCCATTTATTCACAACAACCTTGCCATTTGGATCCTATTGTCTAATTTGGTAGAGTTGCAATTTTTTTTTGCTCAAATGCAAAATCATAGTCAAGAGAAATAATATTTGATATTAGTTATTTAAGTATTATTATAATGAAGAAGAAATTATATCATGAAGAAGAGAGATCCATGAAGAAGCATTACTAAAAAAAAAAAGAGTATATCAAGATGGGTAAAGCCATCTAAGAGGATAGTACTTTTATATTTTACATAGATATTTTCACAACTAAGGAAGTTGGTTTTACTCTCAAGTAATTCTAAAAAATTTAGTTTATTTCTTTTTGCAAAGACATCATCTACAATGAGAAGCAAAATCCCAATACAAAATTTGTCAAATTCTTAGCACAATAATAAACATGATAGACTTACATGAAATTTTAAATCATCTTTTGGCTAATGTATTACTTTTTCTCTCTTAGTGTTATTTTACCTAACATTGTTCTATTTTTCTTGATCCACTTTTTAATCATACTATAATAAATAAAACACACTATATTGATCATTATAATGGGTGGCTATCACCCTTATAAACTATCTAGGGAGCAAACCTAGAAAGGATAGCTCACTCGTTGCTTTAATTTTTTTATTTTTTTATGGATCATTACTATATATAGTAGTATGTCTACTTCTCTAAATTATTCATTCTTATGATTATGAAAATATATGTTGATCTCCTTGCTACTAATCATCAGATTATATTCTAAATTTAGGAGGAATATTATATGATATTTGGCAAATGACAAATGCATAATATTTGTTAGAGTAATTGGGTATTTAATTGATTAATTAAACAATATGTGTTTAATTCTTTAAGTTCCCTATTATCTTTTTACACTTAAGCTAACATTAGGTTCATAATAATTAACTTTTTCATTAATTATTATGTGCAAGCCTAGGGTTTTCCCTTTTAGGGTTTCTTGACCTATTAAAGGTCAATTTTCTTTTCTTTGTATCATTATGTCATTACACATTTTGATGAATATTGAGCTCTCCTCTTTTGAGCATATTTTCCTGTGTTTTGTTCTGCAAATTGTTCTTGCTTCATTGCTTCTCCTTGTGACAGATTGTTTTAGCTTGCAGAAGATCTTTAGGCTCCTGTGGTGTTGTGTTTCTCAACTCCAACATGGTATCAGAGCTCAGATCTGCAGCCATGTGTTCCTGTTTTTGAGAATTTTTCCATTGGAAGGAGATCTGGGGTTTCAGGTAATTTTTTTGGTTTGCTTAGGGATAGGCCTTTTTCTGAACACTTTGGACCTTAACGGACCTCATCATTGTGCTCAGAAGGCCCAAAAACCCCTATACTCATAAAAAATTTGTCTATTTTTTACTCCTGATCATCTGGGTGATTTTTTTTCTCCAAAACCAGACCGTACGACTCTGGCACGCAAATCAAGAAATTTTTTTTAAAAAAATTGCCTTTTTACGGCATGCAGGCCAGATTTTTTATTTTTTATTTTTAAAAATCACAAAAAACCAAAAAAATCAAAAATCCAAAGGAGGGTACGAAAAAGTTGTTTTTGGCATCTTGGGAAAGTGTTTTTCGCATGGTACCGAACCTGACAGTTCGGTTGCCGTCCAGCCCCCACCGGCCACTCTGGCCCCTGCCGCCAGCCCCTCTGGAACCCATCGTCGACAACCATCTCCTGGCCCCCACCGCTGGCTACGTCCCCGGCCCCACCGACCATCGCCGGCGCTCCGGCCCCCGCCGACTGCTCTCTGCAGCCCCCGCTCAGCCTAGCCGCCCACCACCTCCGCTCCGCCAGCAGCAGCCACGTCGCTCCTGCTGCTCAGCCACCCACTCTGGCCCACCAGTAGTCGCGCCAATCCCCATCGCGTAGCCACCGCTCCTCCCACCACTCCTCCTCGGAGCGCCGCCGGTGCGCCACCAGAGCACCACCGGAGCCTAGCTCCTCCACCGGACCACCACCCTCTAGCCTTTTTTAGGGGGGGTTCATTTTTTGGCCCTATCTTGAGCATCCAGAGTTGAATTTTGGAAAATGAATAAGCGTCGGAAAGCTGTTCTGAGCCGGACATCGTGGAATTGGATTTTTTTCCCACATTTGTTGTTTGACTATACTTTTGTCCAGTCAAAGTCGGGCTTCTTTTTTGCACTTCCAAGGTCGTAGATTGTGCAAACGGACTCTGTTTTTCAAAAACGAATAGGCGTTGGAAAGCTCTCAGCATGCTCTATTCAGATTTTTGATCTTTTTTTTCAGAATTTTCATCAGGTACATGAGATATCAGTTTAAAGTTTTTTTGCTTATGCACTACTTCCTTCTCATCAGTCTGTACTAGGGTTTGGGTTTATCTATTGTGGGGGGGTGTTTTTTTCTTTCTTTCTATCATTTATATCAAAAATCAAAAACACCAAAACTCTCAAAACAAACAAACCCTTCTGCATCTTCTATCTATTTTGAAAGATCACATAATAAAACAACCAACAAGCAGGTGCAGGTGCAGAGTTTTTTTGTTCTCATGGCAGATCCTTCAGTTGAGTTGTTGACTTCACACAACTATCACACCTAGAAGCCCCGCATCACCAGGATTCTCAAGGAATGGGGGTTGTGGTCTTGTTTGGATGAGGTTCAGCCTATATTGCAGTGTCCTTATGAGCTTCTTTAGCACAGGAACAAGATGGATGAGGCCATGGGTTTGTTCTCTTTGCATGTCTCTGATAGTCTTATGTTTCACCTTGATGAGTTTCTCACTCCTCAAGCTATGTGGTTGAAGTTTGATTCTCTCTTCAGGTAGGTTAATGAGATTCAAGCATTACAGATTGAGGCAGAGTTGGTTTCTTTGTCACCTGATTCCTTTCCCACTATTGAGGATTTTTTTTAACAAATTCAAGACTACCGGATCTGTTCTTCAGGAATGTGGCAAGATCAAGACAGACACGGAGTGCATTCATTTGATTCTTTCGAAGCTTTAGGGTCACTTTCAATTTTTTGCCTCTGCTTTCTACTCCACCATGGATGGCTTGGGTGCTCGTTTCAACATGCCTACCTTTGATGTCTTTTGTGAGTGTTTGTCTCATGAGCAGTCTTGTATTTCTCAGCTGGATAAACTCTCAGGCTCCAAGAACAAAGCCTTAGTTGCTCAGTCCTCTAAGGAGAAGGAGAAACAAAAGCAGAAACCGAAGCCCAAGAAGAATTCTGTCGGTAGTGAGTCTTCCTCCAAGCCACCTCCTAAGTCTGATTCTAAACCTCCATTTCCTCCAAAAGAAGGGAAATCTTCACAGTTTGGTGAGTCTTCCTCCAAGACTAAGAAGAAATCAGGAGACACTTGCAGTTTCTATGGCAAGGAAGGACATCCAGTTTCTAGATGTTGGAAACGTTTAGAGGCTTTAGAGGAAGCTATGCAGTAGCATCACATCTCCTCACCTCAGGCATCTTCTCCTTCCACAGGGAAAGGCCATGCTCTCACTACTCGATCTTCGACCTATGGGTCCACATGGATACTAGATTCTGGTGCTTCTCACCATATGACACACACTCAGCAGTTGGTTACTTCTCTTGCCTCTTGTGGTATTTCACAGATTGCAGTGGGTGACTCAGTTCAGCTTTCAGTCTTGGGTTCAGGTTTTGTCTCTTTGGATGGGGGTACTCTGCAGGATGTTCTGGTTGTCCCTGACATCTTGACGAACCTCCTGTCCGTTTATCAAATTTTCCACTCTGGCTCTAGTAAGACAGTTGAGTTCTCACCACATGATGTGGTTATTCGGGACCTCCATGACCCTGATTTGGTTGTGGCTACTGGGAGTGTTGATACTGCATCTCGTCTCTACAAATTTGATGAATTTGAGCCCCCTTCGGGTATAGGTTCATCTCTTATAGCACATGCAGATTCAGTGAGTCAACTTTGGCATGAGCGCTTGGGCCATGTCAATTATAGATATCTTTAGCAGATGAGTACACAGACACTTTTTCTTGGGCTCCCACAGATTTCCTGCACTGATGGTGTTTGTCATGGTTGTGTGCTTGGAAAACATCATAGAGATCCCTTTCTGAAGGAAAGAGCCTCTCATGCTTTGGCACCCTTGGAGTTGATTCATAGTGATCTTATGTCATTTCTCACTCCTTTTTCTGGAGCCAAGTATGTACTCACTTTTATTGATGACTTCTCCAAATGCACATGGGTGTACTTTCTTAAGTACAAGTCCGATGTCTTTGATTCCTTTCGATTCTTCAAGACATTTGTAGAGAAGTAGTTTGGTTGTTCTATTCGGTGGATATGTACAGATGATGGGGGGGAGTATGTGAATCAGGATTTCAGAGATTTTTGCATTGAGCATGGTTTGCAGCATCAGTTTATTTTTCCCTACACCCCTCATCAGAATGGTGTCGCTGAGCGCAAGAACAGAACTTTACGGGAGATGGCGAATTGTATGATTCATTCCAGGTCCATGGATTCATCTTTTTGGGTTGAGGCAGTCAATTGTGCCAACTATATTCATAATCGGATGCCTCACAAGGTGATTCAACATATGAATCCTGAGGAGGCTTGGTCTCATGACAAGCTTGATGTTTCTTTTTTTTGAGTGTTTGGCAGTAAGGCATGGGTTTTTATTCCTGATGCTCAGAGGAAAGCCATGGAGTGGAAGAGCCAACCCCTTATTTTTGTTGGCTACTGTGAGGATGTTAAGGCATATAGGTTGTTTGATCCTGATTCCAAAGAGGTCCTGTTTCGATGAGATGTTCAGTTTGATGAGCGCCTTCCCATAGTGGATACCCTAAATCCAGTGTCTACTCCTCTGCCTACTCCGACCACTGCACCTCTTCAGGATCTTTTTGAGGATGATTCTAATGATGGTGTTGATGATCCACCATCCCCACCTCCACCCACTCCACCTCAGATGCCCAAGTGGGCTCGCCTTACTATTGAGGCGACAGGTCCTATGGTTGGTGATCCTTCAGATACTCGTCACACCCATTCCCATACTGTGGGTTCTATTCTTTTGAGTCATGCTATTTCAGATGATCTTCAGAAGTTTTCAGAGGCTACCGGACACCCTGAGTGGGATTTTTCTATGGAGGAGGAGTATTCTTCTTTGATGAGGAATCATACTTGGGATCTTTGTCCTCTTCCTAAGGGCAGAAAGATGGTTAGGTCCCCAAGAACAAGTGCCTGTGTACTTAGCAGATGGGCTTTGTACAAGATGAGTACACAAGCACTTGTATGCTGCTGATGGTTCCATTGATAAGTACAAAGCTCGTCTTGTTATGAAGGGGTTTTCACAGGTTGAGGGTATTGATTACTCCAAGACATTTGCCCATGTCGCCAAGATGAACTCTATTCGCTTTGTACTATCTCTTGCAGCTTCTCAAGGATGACCTATTTTTCAAATGGATGTGAACAGTACCTTCTTGCATGGGGATCTATAGGATAAAATCTACATGGAGCAGCCTCAGGGATTTGTGCAGGATAGTTCTTTGGTTTACAGACTTCGGCGTTCATTGTATGGTCTCAAACAGGCCCCTCGGGCTTGGTATGAGAAGATGGATTCTTTCTTGCTCTCCACTGAGTTCATCCGCAGTCATTCTAATCACACAGTATATATTCAGCTTCTTAAGGGTGTGATCCTGATTCTTGTGCTATATGTTGATGATCTCCTCATCACAGGTAGCTCCTCCTCTATGATTCAGTATACCTAGCGAGCCTTGATGGATCAGTTTGAGATGATAGATCTTGGTCTTCTGCACTATTTCCTTGGTCTTCAAGTGATTCAGTCTTCTGATGGGATCTACATTTACTAGCAAAAGTATGCTCTTGACATGCTTCAGCACTTTGGCATGCTTGATTGCAAGCCTACTCCCACTCCTTTTTCAGTCAGGGGTTGTTTTGATTGCTGCCTGTCCCACACCTTCAGTATATTCTACACTTTACAGGTAGTTGGTTGGCAATTTGTTGTACCTGGTTCACACCCATCCTGATCTTTCCTTTGTGGTTGGCCTTGTCTCTCGATTCTCCCATGATCCTCATGAGAGTCATTGGCAAGTTGCCAAACATATTTTGAGGTATATTCGGGGCACTAGTACTCATGGCATTCACTACACATCAGGGGAACCTCACACTGTTGGCTACACTGACTCAGATTGGGCTTCTGATGTCACTAATCGGAGGTCTACTTCTGGCTTTGTTTTTTGTCTTGGCTCTGGTCCTATCACATGGTCTTTCAAGAAGCAGATAGCTCATGCATTATCATCTACAGAGGCTAAGTATTGCGCTGATGTGCTTGCCAATTAGGAGATCTTATGGCTTTGACAGTTGATGACTGAGTTTGGTTATCCTCCTGATAGTCTTACTGTTCTTTGGTGTGACAATTAGAGTGCTATTCATATTTCCCACAACCCGGTAGAGCATCAGCAGACAAAGCACATTGAGCTTCACATGCATTCATCCACCAGTTGATTCAGGATGGTGTTCTCATTCTGGAGTACATTCCCACTGCCGAGCAAGTTGCAGTTATCTTCACGAAACCTTTTGCATTGCCACGCTATCTTTAGTTGCGCTCTATGCTTGGGGTGAAGGAAGTTGTCCTTGGGGAGACTTTCTGAGAACTTCCTTCCTTCTTCTTCTTTCAGCATGTTCTTTTATCTCTTTTTGGAGAGGAGCTTTTTCCCACTGGGTTTTCTCATTTTCTTCGTTTCATAGAGATTTCATTGTATTTGGGTACCTGATTAGGCCTTGTTCTCAGGACCCATCTTTCCTACTTTCAGTAGTTGTTCTAGGTTTTAGCTTCTCCCTAAGTCTAGCTTAAGGGGGGGTGTTAGAGTAATTGGGTATTTACTTGATTAATTAAACAATATTTGTTTAATTCTTTAAGTTCCCTATTATCTTTTTACACTTAAGCTAACATTAGGTGCATAATAATTAATTCTTTCATTAATTATTATGTGCAAGCCTAGGGTTTTCCCTTTTAGGGTTTCTTGACCTATTAAAGATCAATTTTCTTTTCTTTGTATCATTATGTCATTACACATTTTGGTGAATATTGAGCTCTCCTCTTTTGAGCATATTTTCCTGTGTTTTGTTCTGCAGATTGTTCTTGCTTCATTGCTTCTCCTTGTGACAGATTGTTTTAGCTTGCAGAAGATCTTTAGGCTCCTGTGGTGTTGTGTTTCTCAACTCCAACATGGTATCAGAGCTTAGATCTGTAGCCATATGTTCCTGTTTTTGAGAATTTTTGCATTGGAAGCAGATCTGGGGTTTCAAGCAATTTTTTTTATGTGCTTAGGGATAGGCCTTTTTTCTGATCACTTTGGGCCTTAACAGACCTCACCATCGTGCTCAGAAGGCTCAAAAACCCCTATAGTCATATAAAATTTATCTATTTTTTACTCCTGAGCATCTAGGTGATTTTTTTTCTCCAAAACCAGGTCGGACGACTCTGGCACGCAAATTGAGAAAAAAAAATCCATTAAGGGGGAGTGTACATAACACCACCTAGTGGCTAAATCCTATATTTAAGACCTAATAGGCATAAGACCTTTAGGCATTATATGCTCCAAATTCAATAATGCTTGGCCTTAGGTGATGCCATTGAGGGGGAGCATGCATGTCAATGACACCACCTAGTGGCTAAATCCTAGTTTTTAAATCCTACGGGTAGGCATATGTCCTAATAGGTATGAAATAAGACCTATATAGGCATTAGTAAGTCCTTTAAGCCTGCAGATAGGCATATGTAAGTCCTTTTTTGTTTTAATTAATGTAGGTAGGCATTAGTAAGTCCTATAGGCACATTTGTGCTTAAGTCCTATGGGCATTTGTAAATTCTTCTCCTTGTAAATCTTCCACTTGTAAAAGCATTGTATTGTCCTATGGGCACTATGTAATGAACCTGGGGAGAGGCTAATTTGAGGAGACCGCGGCTCCAATATAATTTTTTAGACCTCATAGCATCATTTTTAAAACACTCGGATCATAAATTATGACAAGATGACCTTCATGTAGTCCGGAATGCATGATCTTCGTGTTGGAATATATTTGTGTGAAGACCTACATAACTGGGGTACTTCATTTTTTTCTTTTATGGAAGTTGACATGTGACCCCCTATTAACATTAAGGGGGAGTGTTAGAACATAATGTTATTAGGGATCACATCCTTATAACATCTATATATAATGTTCTAATATAAGGTTTAAAACCTTATATATTATATGTCTTATAAGCATGTCCCATTTGAAATAATTATAATCTAATAATTATTAGATTATTAATTGTTTATGAGTTGGGGTTATTGAAAAGGTGTGACTAGTGAAGCCACCTTCTCTCCTATATTTAAGGAGGTTCCCTCTCATTTGAGAGTTGTGTGAAATTGGAGCTTTATAGTGAGTTGTATCACTATGCACAAGAGGTATTATTGGCCATGTGGAAGTATTGGATGAGTATCCCCAGGTTCAAGTCTATTTTATGATGGACTATATTTGTAGATGTTTTACAAAATGATGCTTTATGAGGTTTTTTACCCGAAAGGGTTTTCCTATGTATATCTTGTGTAATGTGTACATTTATGCATGTATGTTTCTCATTTCATTTAGTTTATGATCTTGTTTATAATGATTAGTATCCTAAGATCCTAATTTCTAATAGTTTCACATAAGAATATTTGAATGACTAGTCAATTTTCACAAAATCAATCATATATTCTATGGAGTAAACTTCAAAGAAATTTTAGAATAGAGTATTTGAATGACAAAATAAATTAATAAGGAATCACTATCTTATGAATACAATCAATTTTGACAATTAATTTGACTTCACGTATTTCCTCTATGAATAAACTTTGTGGAAGTTTCATAGTAGAGCACTTACCACTTTGTAAAGAATTTTCCTACGCTAGTTCTGTATAAAAATTGTATGACTGTAAACAGATTTTGAGATAGTTAGGTGAGTGAGAGCCCACCATCTTTTGAGAATCCCTCTATGAAGTAAACCTCCTTAGTTTAGAGGTAGAATTATTTTCATACTTTGTGAGCTACATATTCCTGGTAGAAGGGAAGATACGTTTTTAACCACTTCATAAAGAAATTTTTTCTTCATTGATTTTGTATATACTTCATTTTTTTATTATTTTATTAAGTATGTTTGACTGAAATAGGTTCCATTGTCGTGTTAAAGAGATGATAGCAATTTCTTTTTGTCTTCAAAGTTTCCTTCTTTTTTGTATTGTAGTCGTCCTTTCAACTTTCCACCTACGTTCCAATGATTTTTCCTAGCCACAACTTTTTCCTCAATTATAAACCTCTTTAATGTTTGGTAGCTTGCCACCCTATTGTCCATAAATTTTATTTAAAAGATCAAAGTTAGTATTATCTATTGGTGAGATATTTGTATTAAGGTGGGACTAACTAAAATTATTTGCCAAATCAATCGTTCAGATTGTCGATTAATGATATAAGATGATCAAAGAGAAATATATTGTGATTGTTTAGTCGAAGTTTAAGTTAAGAAACGTCATCATTAAATGATATTAAAGTTGTTAATAAAAAATATTGACAATCATGATTAAATCATCACAATGATCAAAATGTTTTGTAAGAAAACCAAACTTTGTATTATTAACTTCTGATAAATTGAAAGCTCAAATTCTATGAACGTGATTAGATGTTAATAGTTGAATATGAAAGGAACACAAGGGGTTGTGTCCATGATTGCATATAACACTACATGTATGTATATAGGGAACACAAATTCACATATTTTCTTAATCTATTTGATTTTTGCATATTTAGAAGAAAAAAAATAGAAACATGTGCTATGAACTTCTCTCACATACATATCAAATTTGAAAATTAAAAAGAATATATTTTTAATTTTTTGAGAATTATTTCAATAACTTCTTTGTAATTTATTGTATTCAAATATTTTTTATTAATTTTGTATGATTAATATAATGAGAAATAGAAAATAAAAATGCTCAATATTTGAATATTCAAGAAGAACAAGACTCGTAGCACTTTGAATGTATTTTATAAATTAATATATATTTAAATGATGGATATCAATGGATTCAAATATGGGAAACACACAAAGTGCTCTTATTTTTGTCAAAAACAATAACATAGCATATGTGGTGCTCTCCCTAAACTGTTAACCTTTTTTATTCATTCAAAAATTGATTTGGTGAAAAATTAGCTAAAACCATGTAGTTAATGCTTAATTTTTCTACTTAAAACATAAAGAATATATGATTTTTTTCTAATTTTGAAAGAGGACACATCCTAGAAACAAAAAATTGAGCAAACAAATCTTTGGGTGTTCACATATAATTCCAACCCTTTCAGTTGGATTCTCAACGAAAATCCAATCCTAAGGGTTGGTAATATCCAAAGAAAGTGAAAAATATGCTTATGTTTGTGTGAAGAAAAAATGAAACCTACCTCTTCAACTTTATCACCAAGTATCTAGATCTCTATTCATATCTTTCACTACTTAGATATCTCATTATGTCTCTATCTATATCCATATCCCCTCTATATATCTATATCTCTCCTTCTCCTACCTATCTCTCTCCCTACCTTTATCTCCCTATCCCTCTCTATCTCTTTATACCTTCCTCTATTTATATCTCCCCCTCTTGGACCCACTCATCTATATATTAAGTTGTATCTCCTCATCTCCCTCTATGCGTATATGTATACATATATATATATGCACATGCACATGTATATGTATATGTATATGTATATGAAAGCAAATTACTACCTAGTGGTAGCTACCTTTCATTACAAGCAAATTAAATTACATAGTCAAGTACATAGAGAATGAAACAAGGTCTAGATAGCCTCTATGACTTCAGTAGAACTCTTTATATGGTCATCAGGGAACAAACTCCTATTGACCTCCATGACCAAGCTATATGTCTTCATGTTGTTTCTTTTCACTCCATCTTTCAAAACCTTCATTTTATCCTCCATGTGTGCATTTTTCAGCACCTCGAGAATCTCAAAACCATCAACCACTAGCCCATAATAGGCAACTAGGTTAAAAAAAATTAGGGCTTTAACAACCTTCTCCCTTAGCGTTGGAACCATGATCCTCTTGATAGCCATCTCCTTTTCTTTAAAGTCAATCAAGATTCGAGTTATTGTGTAGATAAACTTTCCACGAGCACTTCGTTATGTTGGTGCAGTCTCTCCAACATCCTTCGCCCTAGAATGTTCTTAACAACATCATATGTGTGTGTATATATACATACATATATAAATATATATATATATACATACATATATACGCATGCATACATACATACATACATACATATGCATATATATATAGATATATTCATATACATATACATACATATATACATACATATACATACATATATAGACATATATACATATATACATGTATATGTATATATACATGTATATATGTATATACATGTATATATACATATATATGTATATATACATGTATATATGTATATGTGTGTGTGTGTATATATATGTATATATGTATGCATGTATATACATATATGTATGTATATATATACATACATATATGTATATATAAATATATATATATGTATATACATATATATATACACATATACATACATGTATATACATATATATCTACAAACATATACATATATATACATATATATGTATATACATGTATATAACATGTATATATAACATGTTATATAACATGTTTTATATATGTATATACATGTATATAACATGTATATATAACATGTTATATATATGTATATATATACATATATATACATATATATGTATATATATACATATATATACATATATATGTATATACATGTATATAATATGTATATATGTGTGTGTATATATATGTATGTATATATACATACATATATGCATACATATGTATATATATACATACATATATGCATATATATATATACATGTATATATAATGTATATATGTATATACATATACATACATAATGTATATATGTATATACATATACATTATATATACGTATATATATATATATGTATATATAATGTATATATGTGTATACATATGTACATTATATATATACATGTATATATGTATGTATGAATATATCTATATATATACGTGTGTATATGCGTGTGTATATATGTGTGTGTGTATATATGTATATATGTATATATATATGTGTGTGTGTGTGTGTGTATATGTATATATGTATGTATATATATGTGTGTGTGTGTATATATATATATATGTGTGTGTGTGTGTGTGTGTGTGTGTGTGTGTGTGTGCATATACATATATATGCACATATACATATAAATATACATATATATGTACATGTGTATGTGCATATATATGTACATACATATATATATACACATATATATACATATATATGTACATGTATATGTGCATATATATGTATATGTACATATACATACATGTACATATATATGTATATATGTACATGTATGTATATGTACATATGCATATATATGCACATATACATATATATATACATACATACATATATATATATATATATGTACATGTGTATGTGCATATATATGTACATACTTATATATATACATATATATGTACATGTATATGTGCACATATATATACATGTACATATATATATACATGTACATATATGTATATATGTATATATACATATATATGTACATGTATATATATGTGCACATATACATGTACATATACATATATATGTATATGTACATACACACACACACATATATATATATGTACATATACATATATATGTACATGTACATATATATGCACACACGCACATGTGTGTGTGTGTGTGTGTGTGTGTGTATAATATATATGTATGTACATATGCATATATATGCACACACACACACGTGTGTGTGTGTGTGTGTGTGTGTGTGTGTGTGTGTGTGTTGTTGGTAAATAGATTTGTTGCTTTAAGTATTCCTTTTGAAGAACCTTGTTTTGCCCTGTGATCAGCAACAAAGTGTTCACAACAGTTGAAGAATTGTAGAACGATAGAAATTCCTCTCTGCGTTTGAGAGGGGAAGCTCCCTCATATGATGGGGGTATATGGATTTTCTAAGATTTAAATAACAACATATATCATCAAAACTGATAGAGGAATATGATATAAACTTATTAATTTTTTAAAATTTCACACATTCAAGTTAAGATACAAAAACTTGAAATGATAATCTTCTTCACATGCAATGTTAAAGGAAAGAAAATGGTTATCATTGATAGGACATATGAACATTAACAATAAAACGGGAGATGAATTTGAACACACATCCAAAACATTTCTCTATTTCTTTCTTGCTTGAATAGTACTATTTGAGTCCTTCATACAATGCTTTGCGAAAAAGTGGAATCCCTCTAATTCAATTACAAAGAAGTATATATAAGTGAGGCTAGTAACCACTTAAGGTAACTACCTTAACCACTTTTATAACTACTTAGAATAACTATTGGAGTTGAGGAAAAATCAACTCTACAGCTCCCAAAGATCGCCTACATGCAAACCTGTCACAGAAGGAGAGAAGCAAAAAAGATATGGAGGCCAAAATTTAGAGATCCAGAAAAGAGGAGTCATATTGATTACTAGCTAATAATCAATATTAGCTAATCTTTTGTGTTATAAAAGAGGGGGGTGTTAGAGTAATCTTTTATTAGCTAATCTTTTGTCTTGTTGTTCTAATGCTTCCTTGGTTCGATTGATCATCTCTTCAAGCTTTGGTGTTTCATGTCATTTGTATCTATAACTGATGTTGCAAACCATGCTCAGTGCAGAAATCCATAAAAGCCTGATTCACATATTCTCCCATTATCTATGTGAATCCTCTTTATAGAAAGACCAGACTGCTTCTCTACAAATGTCTTAAAGACTTGAAATGAATCAAAGACATCAGACTTGTACATAAGAAAGTACACCAATTTACGTCTGGAGAAGTCATCAATGAAAGTAAGCACATACTTGGACCCTGAAAAAGATGGAGTTGGAAATGACATAAGATCACTGTGGATCAAATCCAAGGGTGCCTTAGCACGGGTAGCTCTACCTATAGGAAAAGGATCGCGGCAATGCTTGCCAAGTGCACAACCTTGACATACACCATCAGTACAGGAGATCCAAGGGATCCCAATAACAAGTGTCTATGTGCTCATCTAATGTAAGTATCAAAATTTTGCCTCTATGCCTATGTGTCTCTAGGGCATCAAGGGCATATAGGGTATAGAGGCATCTAGGGCATGTAGAGTTGATCTGTTCTGTATCTCTGAATTCTGGCCTTCATAGCTATTTTGCTTCTCTCTTTCTGTGATAGGTTTACATGCAGGTGATCTTTGGGAGCTGTAGAGTTGATTTTTCCTCAACTCCAATATGGTATCAAAGCTCCAGATCTGCATGCCCCTGTTCTCTTCATGAGAGATTTTGGGCCTTGTTCTTCAATCTGTGTATTCAGGGGTTTGTGTAGTTGTTTTTTTTCATTTATGAGGGTAGTTGATTTTTTGGTACATTTTGGTGTCAAAAGGACCTCACAGTTGGATTCAGAAGGCCGATTCCATGAATTTTGATATATAATTTGCCTATTTTCGGTGACAGGGGGCATCTGGAGCATGATTTTTTATTGGCACATTTTTTGAAGCACGAAAATCTGTACGGATGTACTTGCAAATGCATCACCAAAAATTTCATCAAAAAAAAAAAAATTACCCTCTTTATGCCCTACAAGAGGGGTTTTTTTTCTTTTGGCCGTAACTTGGTCATACGGAGGCGCTATTTCAAAAACCTTATATCGTCGGAAAGCTTTTTCCAAGCTCTATCCAGATTTAGAGGTTTGAACTTTTGATTTTGTTTTTTTTATGGCATTTTTTTTTTCTGTCAAAACTAGAAGTTCCCTTTTGCACTCTGTGAGACATAACTTGAGCATCCAAACTCTATTTTTTAAAAACTTTATATCATTGGAAACCTTGTTTTGTGTTCTTTCCATTCATATGAGTTTTCTTTTCATATTCTGCTCCAGGCTTATTTTATTCATTTTTTTGCTTTTCAGCACTTTGGTGAATATCTTGGATGTTTCAAGTCCTAGGATCTCTTTCTTTGAGTAGGATGTCTCATCTTTGGTTGTTCTTTCTATTTCTAGTCTTTTGTCTCTTCTGATCATTGTACCATTTTATTTATGCAAACGTACTAAGATAAAGTGTCATCATGTATTGTATACCTGGGATCTTGCACATCTTGTGCCTTATTGTACATACACTACTTATAAAGTGCCATGGGGGGTTGATGTTTGCCTTTTTTGCCATCTACCTTTGTCACGTGAGTGTTCCTTCCACGATATTAGCCTCATGGTGTGTGTCAAGTGAGTGTTCCTTCCATGACACTATATACTTTCTCTGTACCTTCGATGTTCCTAGTTCTTCATCATGCAGTTCTTGTTGGTCGTTCTTTTCAGTATACCTCTCCCTCTCCCTTGTCAGCATTATGGGGGGTTTCTCATGTTATTCTACTACTTTCGTGGTTCGATTGATCAACTCTTCAAGCTTTGGTGTTTCATGGCATATGTATCTTCGAGTTCAGTTGTTTGTCTTTGTTTGCCATCTGATTTGAGTAGTTCATTTGAGGGCACTCATGCAGATTATAGTCTTTTGTACCTGTTCATGTTCTATTTTAGTGGAATTTCTTCAGATCAGCAATTACTCTTCGACAGTGTTTGCAGCTATTTCATGCTTTAGTGTTGTTCTTCATTCTCTTCTTTTTATTCTTATCTTCTAGAACACTCTTGTTTGGAGGCTTCTTAGTCCTTCACTTGAGCTTTCATCTCTTCTTGGAGAGGATTTTTGTTCCCATGGGGTTTTCTCCTTTTTCTCCACTTTACAAAGATTTTATTGTACTTGGGTACCTCATCAGACCTAGTTGTCGGGACCCATTGTTGCTTTCCTGCATTTTTTACATGTTTTTTTAGTCCTTAGTTGTTTTTTAGCTACTCCCTAAGTTCATCTTAAGAGGGGGTGTTAGAGTAGTCTTTTATTAGCTAACAAGAATGCAATTCAATAATTACAATTGTTATGAAAATACAAAGAGAGAATCCTTATAAAAGGATACTCGAAACCCTAAAGGTGAAAACCCTATAGAATTATAAGATTCCTAAGTTTAGATTAAGCATAGAGTATAATAGACTAAAAATTAAACAAATAATTATTATCTAATAAAAGATTACTCTAACACCCCCTTAAGATGAACTTAGGGAGTAGCTAAAAAACTAAATGTGTGAAGCAAAAAAAATGCAACTACACGAGAAGGCAAAAAATTTGGGTCCCGGCAATAAGGCCTGATGAGGTACCCAATCACAACCAAATCTCTATGAACTAGAGAAATAGAGAAAACCACATGGGAAAAAACTATACTCCAAAAAGAGATGGAAAAAGAAAGCGAAGGACTAAAGAAGCCTCCAAACAATGAATGTTCCAAAAAGATAGGAACAAAAGAAGAGAAGACGAATCATTGAAGCATGAAGAACCTGCAAACAGTGTCCAAGAATAACTGTCGATCTAAAGATCCTCCACTAAAATAGAAGATAATTAGGTAGAGAAGGTTGTAATCTGCATGAGTGCCCTCAAATAACAGTACTCGAATCATATGGAAAACAAAGGCAAACAACTGAACTCAAAATACATATGACATGAAACACCAAATCCTGAAGAGCTGATCAATCAAACTAAGGAAGCATTAAAACAACACGAGAAACCCCCCCATAATGCTGACAAGGGAGAGCTGACAGGTACACTAAAAAGGACAACCAACAAGAACTACATGATGAAGAACCAAGAACATTGAAGGTACAAAGAAAGTACATAGTGTCGTGGAAGGAACACTCACTTAACACACATCATGAGGCTAATGTTGTGGAAGGAACACTCACGTGACAAAGGTAGATGGCAAACAAAGGCAAACATCGACCCCCCATGGCACTTTATAAGTAGTGCATGTACAATAAAACACAAGATGGGCAAGATCTCAAGTATACAATGCATGGTGGTCTTTATCTCAGTGTGTTTGCATAAATATAAAAATGCTACAATGATAAGAAGAGATAGAATACTAGAAACAGAAAGAACAGCCAAAGACGAGACATCCTACTCAAAAAAAAAAAGAGATCCCAGGACTTGAAACATCCAAGATATTCACCAGAGTGCTGAAAAGCAAAAAATTGAATAAAATATACCTGGAGAAGAATTTGGAAAAAAATCTCATATGAATGGATAGAACATAGAACAAGATTTCCAATGATATAAAGTTTTTG
This sequence comes from Cryptomeria japonica, assembly GCF_030272615.1. NCBI lineage: Eukaryota > Viridiplantae > Streptophyta > Pinopsida > Cupressales > Cupressaceae > Cryptomeria > Cryptomeria japonica. Next base: position 268,571,224 of record NC_081411.1, read on the forward strand.
AAAAACGGAGTTTGGATGCTCAAGTTATGTCTCCTGGAGTGCAAAAATGAACCTCTGGCTTTGATAGCAAAAAACACCATCAAAAAGCAAAATAAAAAATTCAAACCTCCATTTCTGGATAGAGCTCGGAAAGAGATTTTCGACGATATAAGATTTGTCAAAAAATGCCTTCGTATAACCAAGTTACGACGCAAAAAAAAAAAAAAAAAAACCTCTTATAGGGCATAAATAGGATTTAAAAAAAATTGACAAAAAATTTCTTACGCATTTGCAAGTATAGTCATACAAATTTTGGTGCCTCAAAAATCATGCCCCTATCACCAAAAATAGGCAAATTATATATCAAAATTCATGGAATCAGCCTTCTGAATCCTACTATGAGGTCCTTTTGGCACCAAAATGTACCAAAAAATCAGCTACCCCCAGAAATGGAAAAAAGCAACTACACAAACCCCCGAATACACAGATCTGAAAAACAAGGCCCAAAATCTCTCATGAAGAGAACATGGGCATGCAGATTTGGAGCTCTGATACCATATTGGAGTTGAGGAAAAATCAACTCTATAGCTCCCAAAGATCACTTGCATGCAAACCTGTCGAAGAAGGAGAGAAGCAAAAAAGTTATGGAGGCCCGAATTCAGAGATCCAAAAAAGAGGAGTCATAATGATTGTGCAACAAGAATGCAATTCAATAATTACAATTGTTATGAAAATACAAAGAGAGAATCCTTATAAAAGGATACTCGAAACCCTAAAGGTGAAAACCTTAAAGAATTATAAGATTCCTAAGTTTAGCTTAAGCATAGAGTATAATAGACTAATAATTAAATAAATAATTATTAGCTAATAAAATATTACTCTAACTAATCCACTTTTATTGAAAAAAAAAAAAAAAATATTACTCTAACAATAACTAACTCTTTAAGTGCACCAACTTGAAATAACTGACTTTCTTTTTAGAAAAAGAGTTACTTAGAGTAACTAGCCAACTTTGGCACTTAAAATAACTACTTAGTCTAACCACTTAGGATAACTACCCTTTACAAATAAGTTAGGATTTACCTAACTTTTTACAAAAGTCAAGTCATTATTCTAACTTTAATTACAACATGTAACTATGGTCATCTATTAAGGAAACCTCAGGGAGTGTAGGCGAAAAAATTAAATTTACCGTGTGTCCACCGTATATTTTATTGGCGAAATCTTCGCATAGAAACATTTAACTACATAAAACATATGGCGATCGGGCCGTGAATTTGATGAAAATTGTTAATGTTTTGGCGACATGGCCACATCCAGTTGGTACAAAATATTTGCCATTTCCCAGGTCGTCGATGTGAAAAATTCGCCATTGGCGAATATTCGCCACAAAATTAATCTTTGCATGTAACTGAAGTCACTTTTACAAAATGAAAATCTGAAACTTGTGACCTTAAGAAAAGAAAGATTATTGATCCTCACTTGTTTTACTTTTGATACATTTTGAGTATCTTCTTGAAACCGACCATTGCCTAAAATTTTCCTCTTTGTTGCATAGCATGAACTAATACACTTTTCACATAGGCAAGCACAATATGGTACATAGTAAGAAATGGTAAGATATTTAAAATCGCATCTTCTGAACAATAAAAATATCAACCTCTTTAACCTACATGTTCTAGTGGGGAAGTAATTGAAATCCAATGCAATATTCAAATCTTATAAACCTTTATTGTGAACCTTGCATAGTGAGTTTTATCTCTCAAATAAATGCTTCACGTACATCTCTTGTGGTTGTGGCATGATCTATCTCCATCTGAAATACTGCATGAGTGTGAAAAATTCCACATAGTCACTAAGTGTTGAATCTAGATTTTGTTGATGAAGTTTAAGGTTTCATTGCATTCCATGATATGATAAATCTTTGAAGCATTATTTTATCAAAATTTCAATTTCTATGTCTAAGCTTCCATATTTTGGATATAAGTCCAGTAGTGTATATTTGCAATATCAATCTATTATGCACCCATATTTCTGAAGCATTTTGTGAAATAGTTCACTTACTGATCACTTCTCTTCCACAAGTTGTGCAAGGAAATGTAGAATTTGGTTTTACACCCATGACTTGCATTTTCTTGATAGCTTCTACAAACTTGTTTTATAAATGCAATTCGTGCATAACCTGCAATCTTCGCATTCTAGGAGAAGACATCTCTTTAATACATTTTTCCATACTATTTGCATGCCTTACTTGTGCTTCCACATTTCGTATTCATCTCTACTCAGAGCATTTCTAACTTTAATGTTTAACAAAAAATTTCCAACAAAGATGCTCTAGCACAAAACCATACATGTTGTGAAGACATGAAGAGCTCTAGGAAATAGTTGGGGAATGCAGCTTTACTTTTGCAAATTGCATTTATTCGAATGTTTCCATGGCCTTTTCAATAGATACATTCTTTTGCAATCACGGTAATTCATCCATTGCATTCACAAAATTCATTCTATACATATCGTGTAGAGGCATACTGAGTTGATTTGGTTATCACAAGGTAGTTATAATAACTAACTACTTTATCGGTTTCTTTGGAAGCTGAAACAACTTGTTAATGAAATGAGCTTTCGACTACTTTAGAAACTTGAGAAAGTTCTCGATTGATGAGTGAAACATGCTACATGCAAGTATGTCGGCCTCTTTCTAAACTTGTCGATGATAACTTTCTCACTCGAAAGTGTTTGAACAAACCAACAAATTTCCTCATTCCATGGCCTTTATGAATTCAACAACTTGTTTGAGTTTTGAAAGAATTTGACTTGGCCGACATAACGTAAACCAACTTACCAACTTTTCCAAACCATGAATAGTCATGTCTTCATCAGTCTTCATAAATTGTGTTGAAGTTTTATCAATAACTTGTCTGTCTTGAGAAAAACACCAATTTGTATTATCTTATCATTCTCCTTCTTGACATTTTGAACAACTTAATAAGCTTATAAAAGATAGCTGATGGATACATTATTATAACTAATTTTTTCATAGTGAGAATATATCGGTGTTTTCATCAACTTGGAAACTTACCGCAAATACCTATGTGCCCCTTCATCCTTCACTCTAACTTGTCAATGTATCCTTCTATTTCTGAAATCTTCCAGATAGGTAGTTTCATGTATGCTTATTAGTTGATTGAATTGGCTTCTTTTATTCTTGATTCAACCCAACAATAGGCTGATTGAATTTTACCACCTCTCACTACTTGTCCATGTATATGATTCCATGTTTTGCATGGATGTGAAATAAAGGATTTTCCAACTACAATATCTGACAAGAAATCTGCCACTATCATGATTTGATGAACATCTTTTTGTTGTCCCAAAGATCCCATTTGGGCACAAGCAGGAAGGATGCTAGTGAAAGTTGTTGAATTTAGCTTTAGACCTGCCACTTCTATTCGCCTCAAGTTTCTAAGCCTTTTCCTTGATCATGACATCTCCTTTGTAGAATAGGTAGTTATAATAATTACTTTATCCATTTTGACAACTTAGCACAATGACCGATGAGGATACATTTTTACAAGCTTCAAAATGTTGGCTAGCTTGTCTTTGTTATCGATGACGAAGACTTCAAGCAAAAACAAGATCGGTAACTTAATGACTTGTTCCAACTTGTCGATTTCTCCCTTCTCATGAATATTATGTTCGTTTGATTTACAAAGGAGACTTAGAACAAGAGACTTATCATTTGAAGATTATAGGAGACCTTTCAAATCGACAACTATTGCATGCAAGTTTTCAAAAGCCAAAAAGTTTAAATTTTTTTAAGTTTAAAAATAGTGGTAATAGTTGGCTCTAACTAGGGACTAGGACTGCAAAGGACGCAAGATGAATCCAGAATCTTTGCAAAGGATCAGTGTGTTATCTATTGGGAAATAGAGTCAAGGGGAGTCAACAAAGAGACTAAATGGAGAGAACAAACACAAACCAAAAATGGGACGAACAAAACAAAACTTAAAACTAAATATGTACATGGTAGGCAAAACCTACCTCAAATTTCTCCAGGATGATCATACAAAGCCATTTATAGGCTGGGAGAAATGGGAACATGTCCGGAAAAGTGATGAGTATTTGTGTAACTCCTGTAATCTCAATAGGTTGGCAAGATCAACATGTATAAGATGAAAAACATCTTTTTCCAATGAACCAAACAACTATCTCTCATCATAAATTTGTGGGCTCTCCTAAATGATTTGGGTACCACTTTCTATGATATTTATTATATGTTCTGGCATCATGTTAAGCATATCAGCCTTCTTTATCTGAAGATCTTTTTGATGATTTGGATTGAAAAAAATTAACCCAAGAATTGGACAACCTTCATATAGCTTGTGGTGTGAAGAAACTTGTGTAGGCACAACCATCGAATCCTGTTCTTGAGTATCAACTTGAAAATCACCAATAGAAATACACTCATCTGAAAACAAAGGATTGAGGTAGACACTTTCATCAAAGGAGAAATCAACTTTTGAATCCTTCAAACACCAATCTGGGATACAAACATTATGAGAGTTAACTTCTTTGGCTTATCCATTACTTCATTCCTTGCTTTACTATTGGCACAATTCCCAAATCTATCCTTTGATATAAGTGAGTCTTCTTGATCTAAATATTCAAAAAGTGGATTGTTGTGAACTTTGAATTCTTCATAAGGCATAGATTGCACTTCCACTGAGGTTGATACACCTACATGGATTTCACTTTCGGCTTTCTCAACAATACCCATATAGCCTTCTATATTCTCTTGACTCGAGGATTCTTCTATATGAAACTCTTCATGAAATCTGAAAACTTCATACTCAGGTTGCACGTATGATAAAGATTGGATACTCGGTGACTCATCTTCTTTCACTTGGGGTTGATCTGGAAGTTCATCAATATATTCAAAAGTAAATATCTCCATTTTTTAATGAAAAGAAGATATCTGCAAAATTCCACTTGTGGTTGCCTCTCCATTGGTCATGGTAATGAAAGGTTGCTTAGAAGTTACTAAAACTTTGACATCATCTATGCTACTATCATCTCCATTGATTGGTAATGGAATAATAGGAATGTCTTCTCCACAAAGGAAGTCATCATCCAGAGCATTGAGAAACCAATTGGGAATAAAGACTACTTGAAATTCATCTTTATGCATCTCTTCTTCACCATTCTCTTCATTCTTGGGCTTCATCCATGCCTAGAAAGCATTTGATACCTTTTCTTCAAGCTCCTTGTTTTCAAATTGATGGAAGACTTCTTCTTTGTTGTGGTAATCTACATAATGCATATGGTATCCATGAATGCAATCTTCTTTTTCTTCTTCACTCACTTCATCTTGATTTTTCTTTTGAAAAGTATCCTTATGAGATGATATGGCTTAATCTTACTCAACACATGCATAATGTGACGAATCTTTTCCAAAACTTGGATCACAAGACATCTCATCGGGAATGTGCACATCTTCAAGAAAATAATTTTCTCCCTCCTCTTTTTGTTCAATCATTTGCAATTTTTTAAACAAGGAAGGATGTACTTTGTTAGGATCAAGTTGCCTATTTCCATTTAAGCTTTTCAAAAATTGAACTTGTTTAGCATCATCAAGATCTTGATTTCTTTGAGCAGCTAGTGAAATAGAAGGGTCTTTTTCTTCATCATTGTTGTTGTTTACCTCTGGTTCAAGTGAATAATCATGAGAAAGAAACAATTTTACCCTTCCTTATTTCTTGTCAATTGCAAAGATTGGAGTAGAGAAGGATTAATTGTATTAGGATAAAGTTGATTTTCACCATAAAAAATTTTCAAACAGTTGACTTGTTCAGGATCATCAAGACTTTGATTCTATTGAGCAACTGGTACAGGAGAAAGAGCACTTTTGTCTCCATCTTTCTTGATTGTTGCTGATTTAGGTAAATTATTACAAGAAATAAAACCAATCTCTTTTCCATCCTTTTCTTCAATATCTTGCAACACTTAACATAAAGAGGGATGAATCTTATCAGAAGTAAACTGCATGCCACCATAAAAGCTCTTCAAGAATTCAATTTGTATGGGCTCATTAGGAACTTGCTTCTTCTAATATAAATAGTCTTCATCATCACTTTCACTGTCACTTTCCAACTTTCCTTTGTACCAAACCATTGTTCTGAATTCTCTCTTTCAAACAGGGTCACCAACCTTTATTCTGAAGAAGATATCTTAAAATTCCTGAGGAACAAAGCACACTAGTATTCTGCTTCCCTAGCAGAGTCGCCAAAAATCTATTGGTAAACAGATTTGTAAGTATTCTTCTTGGAGAACCCTGTTTTGCCCTATGATTAGCAACAAAGTGCTCACATTTGTTGAAGAATTGCAGAACGATAGCAATTCCTCTCTACATTTGAGAGGGGCAGCTCCCTCCTATGATGGGGGTATATAGATTTTCTAATATTTAAATAAAAACATATATAATCAGAACTGGTAGAGGAATATGATATAAACTTATTAATTTTTTAAAATTCCACACATTCAAGTTAAGATACCAAAACATGAAATGATAATCTTCTTCACATGCAATGTTAAAGGAAAGCAAATGGTTATCATTGATAGGACTTAAGAACATTAACAATAACACTGGAGATGAATTTGAACACACATCCAAAACATTTCTATTGCTTTCTTGCTTGAATAGTACTATTTGAGTCCTTCATGCAATGCTTTGAGAAAAAGTGGAATCCCTCTGATTGAATTACAAAGAAGTATATATAAGTGAGGCTAGCAACCACTTAAGGTAACTACCTTAACCACTTTTATAACTACTTAGAATAACTAACTCTTTAAGTGCACCAACTTGTAATAATTGACTTTCTTTTTAGAAAAAGAATTACTTAGAGTAACTACCCAACTTTGGCACTTAAAATAAGTACCTCGCAACTACTTAGTCTAACCACTTAGGATAACCACCCTTTACAAATAAGTTAGAATTTACCTAAATTTTTACAAAAGCCAATTCCTGATTCTAACTTTAATTACAACATGTAACTTAAGTCACTTTTACAAAATGAAAATCTGAAACATGTGACCTTAAGAAAAGGAAGATTATTGATCCTCACTTGTTTTACTTTTGATACATTTCGACGATCTTCTTGAAACTGACCATTGCTTAAACTTTTCCTCTTTGTTGCATAGCATGAATTGATACACTTTTCACATAGGTGAGCACAATATGGTACATAGTAATAAATGGTAAGATATTTAAAATCGCATCTTCTTCAATCAAAACTTCGACCTCTTTAACCTGCACGTTCTAGTGGGGAAGTAATTGAAATCCAATGCAATATTCAAATATTATAAACCTTTATTGTGAACCTTGCATAGTGAGTTTTATCTCTCAAATAAATGCTTCACGTACATCTCTTGTACTTGCAGCATGATCTATCTCCATCTGAAATCTTGCATTAGTGTGAAGAATTCCACACAGTCACTAAGTGTTGAATCTAGATTTTGATGATGAGGTTTAAGGTTTCATTGCATTCCATGATATGATAAATCTTTGAAGCATTATTTTGTCAAAATTTCACTTGCTATGTCTAAGCTTCCATATCTTGGATATATCTCCAGCAGTGTATATTTGCAATATCAATCTATTATGCACCCATATTTCTGAAGCATTTTGTGGAACAGTTCACTTACTGTTCACTTCTTTTCCACAAGATGTGCGAGGAAATGTAGAATTTGGTTTTACACCCACGGCTTGTATTTTCTTGACAACTTCTACAAACTTGTTTTACAAATGCATTTCGTGCATAACCTGCAATCTTCGCATTCCAGGAGAAGACATCTCTTTAATACATTTTGCCATACTATTTGCATTCCTTACTTGTGCTTCCACATTTTTTATTCATGTCTACTCAGAGCATTTGTAACTTTAATTTTTAACACAATTTTGCCAACGAAGATGCTCTAGTACAAAACCATACATGTGAAGACATGAAGAGCTCTGGGAAATAGTTGGGGAATGCAGCTTTACTTTTGCAAATTGCATTTATTCGAATGTTTCCATGGCCTTTTCAACAGATAAATTCTTTTGCAATCACTATAATTCATCCATTGCATTCACAAAATTCATTCTATACATATCGTGGAGAGGCATACTAAGCTGATTTATAGTTATCACAAGGTAGTTATAATAACTAACTACTTCATCGATTTCTTTGGAAACTGAAAAAACTTGTTAATGAAATGAGCTTTCGGCTACTTTAGAAACTTGAGAAAGTTCCCGATTGATGAGTGAAAGATGTCGCATGCAAGTATGTCAGCCTCTTTCCAAACTTATCGATGATAACTTTCTCACTCGAAAGTGTTTGAACAAACCAACAAATTTCCTCATTCCATGGCCTTTATGAATTCAGCAACTTGTTTAAGTTTTGAAAGAATCCGACTTGGCCGACATAACGTAAACCAACTTACCAACTTTGCCAAACCATGGATAGTCATGTCTTCATCAATCTTCATAAGTTGTTTTGAAGTTTTATCAATAACTTGTCTATCTTGAGAAAAACACCAATTTATATTAACTTATTATTCTCTTTCTTGACATTTTGAACAACTTAATAAGCTTATCTAGATAGTTGATGGATACATTATTATAACTAACTTTTTCATAGTGAGAATATATTGATGTTTTCATCAACTTGCAAACTTACCACAAATACCTATGGGCCCCTTCATCCTTCACTCTAACTTGTCAATATATACTTCTATTTCTGAAATCTTGCACATAGGTAGTTTCATGTATGCTTATTAGTTGATTGAATTGGCTTCTTTTATTCTTGATTCAACCCAGCAATAGGCTGATTGAAGTTGACCACCTCTCACTACTTTTCCATGTATATGATTCAATGTTTTGCATGCATGTCAAATAGGGCTTTTCCACCTACAATATCTGACAAGAAATCTCCCACTATCATGATTTGATGAACATCTTTTTGTTGTCCCAGAGATCCTGTTTGGGCACAAGCAGGAAAGATGCTAGTGAAAGTTGTGGAATTTGGCTTTAGACCTACCACTTTTAGTTGCCTCAAGTTTCTAAGCCTTTTCACCAAATTAATTTTTCTTGTTATCATGACATCTCCTTTGTAGAATAGGTAGTTATAGTAATTACTTTAGCCATTTTGACAACTTAGCACAACGACCGATGAGGATACATTTTTACAAGCTTCGGAATGTTGAGTAAATTGTCTTTGTTATCGATTAATGACTTGTTCCAACTTGTCGATTTCTCCGTTGTCATGAATGTTGTGTTTGTTTGATTTACAAAGGTGACTTAGAATAGGATACTTAGCATTTGAATATTATAGGAGACCTTTCAAATCGACAACTATTGCATGCAAGTTTTCAAAGGCCAAAAAGTTTAAAATTTTTCAAGTTTAAAAATAGTGGTAACACATACATATATACATATATACATATATACATACATATATATACATATATACATACATACATGCATGCATACATACATACATACATACATACATACATACATACATACATATATATATGGAGAGAGAGACACACACACACACAAATATGATGGTGTTTATATATATGTGTGTGTATGTGTGTGTATGTGTGTGTGAGTGTATGTGTGTATGTGTCTATGTGTGTGTGTGTCTATATATATATAGACACACACACACAAACATATATATATATACAATTATTTCCAAGTATAGAAGACCATCATCCTCAATTGTCATGTAGATATTACTATCAACTTTGTGTGTTGACTTCCAAAGTGATTTAGTTCTAGTTTAAGCTATCTACACCATTTCTTATCTTGTATATAGACACACACACACAAACATATATATATACAATTATTTCCAAGTATCGAAGACCATCATCCTCAATTGTCATGTAGATATTACTATCAACTTTGTGTGTTGACTTCCAAAGTGATTTAGTTCTAGTTTAAGCTATCTACACCATTTCTTATCTTGTAGCTTCCCAATCTCGATAGCTCGATCCTAGGCTTAGTTTTTAAAAAGTACCAATACTAATATTTCTAACCAGACTTCATTAATAGTAGAGAATTCAAAATCCAAAAATTCATGGCACAAACAAACTAAAGTCAGCATGACATGCAGATCACACTCTAGATTATTCCACAATAATGTGTTATTTCTATATTGATTGATAATGAGATTTTTCAATATCAATAATTCTTCCCAAATCTAACCCAATTTGGTCTCGATCCCATATTATCTCCTTGTGTTCTTTATAAACATCAAAGTTTTTAAGAAGATCTATTTTTTGGTTAGCCTCTCAAAAAGTATGTGAAAATGATACTTTCCCCACCTTTTCCATGCTCAATCTAATCTTTCCAATCTAATTTTTTTATTCTCAATTTTGAATATTATTCTTACAAATAGCATTTGTAATGATAAAAATATTAGAGTTTCCACCATAGAAGAAAGAAGAACACTATTTTTTCTTAGGGACCACTATGTATTAAAAGAGGGGTGAACCTAATAGATCTAGTCACAAATCAGCAATTATGTGGATAAGAAATTCTATTAGATTCACCTAGTTTGATTAATTATCCTCTTTTAAATTCAATTGTAAAAATGTTGAAATTAGGGTAAATGTGTTGGAATTGAAGTAAAAGCACATGAACAATGAGCTACAGTTGTCGGATCAAGCCACAAACTTGGATCTATGAAATGTAAGAGTGTTTAGATCTATTCCCAGAAGGAGCTTCTGATTTGTTGGAACTGGAATGTCCATCGCTCTCGTCCTCCGCACTTTTTGCACTCCAAAGGGGAACATGTTCGTCTCTATAAATAAAGCCAATTTTGAAGATCACAACTTTGTACCTATTCTTGCTCATAGTAGAGAAAGGAAATAAGTTGGGAATATCGGTTTGCCTTAGTTCAAACCCTTGTTTTGGAATTAACCATGGAATAGAAATATAATGTAATTGAATTGTAGAAATGAAAATATTTTCCTTTTGAGGGAGATGTTGAATAATGATTGAAACACCAATGATATACCTCTAAATGGAGTTTTTTTTGTCTCCATAAGGAATTAGGGTTTCATGAAATCTTCATAAACATAGAACATGAGTGTCAACTCCAATGCTTGAATCTTGACCTTACTTCTACCTCAATGCTTCAAAGAAGACTAATTGCCTACTCACTTGAATTTGAATGCTTGATTGCTTGAAGGTAAAATAGAATTCATGTGTGTGTATGTAAAAATGAGAGGAGTAGACCTCCTTTTATGCATTCCTATTGAAAATAAACTTAATTTTGCAACATAAGCCGACATGGGATCTAGGTCTCTACCAAAATGATGTGACCATTAAGGGGCCTCAAAATGCACCCTAATTGGGAGGACTAGGGTACAACACTCTTTTCCTTTTGGGACTAGGGCGTTATCACCCTAGTCCTAACCAATCAAGGACCAAGATCGAGGGGACTGAAAGTGTGCAATGTGAAAATAATGAGATATTTGCATTGTGTGAGTGGAATCAGGGCTCCTATCAAGCCTTGGGACAGGAATTCCAAGGTGTGGGCCCAAATAAGGACAATATTGTAAGGGATTAAAATTTAGGATGCTACATTTAGCCCCCACTTTAGCAGGAGTAGGAGACTAAGCATACTCTCAGTAAAGTACAAAGGTTCACATTGAACTTTCATTAAGACATCAAAGAGACAAGATGCACTAAGCCCCCAATGAACTTTAGGATCTTACTACTTCAATATCAAGATAAAAGGGAAATTATGAGAGTGAGAGTGAGAGAGAGAGAGAGAGAGAGAGAGAATCATGACTACTAGCCTAGTAAGGTTCACTTGTACTATGAGTCATGAAAAGAAAAATACCAAAATTACAAATAAAAAGGCTAAGTTTGCAAAGTAACTTGAGTATCAAAACATACAGAGAGTGAAATATTGAGTAAAGTGTATGCCCCCATGTTAAAGTGTTGCATACGCAACAATGGGAGCAATTTATTTAAGGTAGCAAGCATCTAAAATATAGGTCTAGGATCTCTAGGCTTACTCAAAGATAGGATCATATCATTCTTCCAATTTTTATAAGATTGAAAAAGAGCATCACTACAAGGCTTAAGAGTTTCAAATTATTTAGGCCAAAAACAATCAAGATTGACATCTACATGCATCACTGTGGGTTGGTACATGCTATGATCAATTTTTAGTATTTTGTCATTATGATGAAATTTTAAACACTTATGAATAGTGGAAGGGATCGCTTTCATGGAAGAGAGACAAGGATATCCCAACTTCACATGAAATTTGATCCAATATAGGAATGATAACAAAAATAACATCTAAGCCCTTGGCACTAGCCTCAATGGGAAGAGTAATAGAACCAACAGCAAGGCAAGAGAAACCATCAAAGACTTTAACCACCACATCAGATTTATCATATGTTACTTGATGTAATTGTAAAGTATAAAGATATTCTTAAGTTGTCACATTCACCATACACATTGGAGCAATGAGAACCCCTCGTGAGAGTATGTCTTTGATCTTCGTAGTGATATAAAGTGTGCCATCAAATGCTTTAATAGTCTCACTAGGATCAAAGGTAATCCAAAGGTCCGTAGGAGGTATAGGTCTATCCACAAGATTCACCACATTGTTAGATTCAAGGCTGAGGTCACTAGAGGAGAAATCAAGATGCTCAGATTCAACCACAATAGTAGAATGGGAATGCAAAGGATTAGTAAAGATTTGGAGATTTGAATTAGGAGGAGCTACAAATTTGTTTCCTTTATCATTCACACCAGCTACAGATATGGTATTGTTATCAATAAAACCTTGAATTCTACTCCTTAAAGAATAACACTTTTCAACTAGTCATGACCAAGTTGATGAAATATTGGCAAAAAGATTTGGGATCATCGTAAGGTAGAAAATGTTTGGATGTATCAATTGGTTTGATGGGAGGAAATTCCATCACATTCTTTTGTAACAATTGTGTCATAATGCTATGGAAAGATTCAGAAAGAGGAGTAAATTATTTTTTAAACTATTTGGATAAAGGAGGCACACCTATTGTTGCATCTGCTACTTGGGTATTGATGTTGTCATTGAGCTTGATGAATCCCTTATTCGGTTTGAACTTCACAAAATATTTTTGAGCAATTTCATTTTGATCAATCGAAGCCATTGAAGAGAATGATTTGAATTGACTCACTTGAAGTAACTGATAATTATGAAGTATTGCACACAACTACGTAAAGGAAGTAAACTCAAAAAAGAGAAGCTTATCGCTAATGTCTTTTTGCAAATTAGATATAAAAATTCTTTGAACATCGTGATACGGCACAAGATAAGCAATTTGAGAATATAAATGTTTATATCTACCAATAAAATCAATCACTTTTTCTTTAACGTCTTTCTTACAATGAATCAAATAAGTCAAAGTAATCCTAGGACCAATATTATTGTAAAATTGTTGAATGAAAGCACTATCCAATTGTTGAAATGATGTAATAGAATAAGGAGTCAAATAACAATACCATTGCAAAGCTTTATCCGTAAAAGTTCTAGTATACAATTTAGCCAAAAGTCTTTGATCATGAGCAAAACCACTACACAAAGTTTTAAATGTTTTCACATGCATCAAGGGATCACCTTTTCCATTATAAAACTCCAATTGAGGGATTTCCACATGTTTAGGAGGGATAGCATGAAGAATGTCATTAGATAATAGGATCGCTACATCAAATGTGGGCACATTAAATTTGGATTGGGCCATGGAAGCTATTTGTTGTTGTAAGGATGACACGGTTTGGGCTATATTGTTAATGGTTGCTTCAGTGGATGGATTGAAATTGGACGTGTTGGATTAGGATGGAGGAGTAACATTATCGTATGAAGGTGGAGGTTGAGAATAAGAAGATGGAACCTATGATATGTATGTATGGGAGATTATTGTGTCACAAATGGAAGACTCACAAAAGGAGGTATGAAAGAGTTTTGACTAGCAATATTGCCTGTTTGACTAACATGTGGAGGATTAACATTTTGTGTGGAATTAGTAATGATATTATATGTAAACGTATGCACACGAGGCATAAATGTAGCTATAGGAATATACTGATTAACTTGACTAGGTGCTTGAATGTAATCAAGAGCTTCAGCACAACTTTTCATAGGCACACAACAAATCAATGCCAACTTTATCACTTTGAACCATTATTTTTTATCCTTCAATCAATGGAATAGCCTCACTTTCCGAGTATTATTGACTCATCCATTGTTGTAGATTTTTGAATCCATGGTCAATCTTTTCCAATTGTCAAAGGAAACTCTAGTTAGTGATTCACCCTCATCATGAGAATTATGTAAAGTATGGGGATAGATGACATCAATTGTTGGAATAGAGGAACCACCAACATTCTAATGGAATAAGTTATCCAAATTAGGCTCCATATCCTTAGTAATTAAACCTTGGGAAGCCTTAATTATACTTCTTCTCATGGGATGGTAGTAAAACTCAAGTGCAAAGAAGGGAAATTTGAGTTTGAGTTTGAAAATTAATATGATTAAATAATACAAAATTTTATAGAAATGATAAATTGAAATATAAATGAATCTAGATCATAGCATAGCATAACATAAAGATCCGATTTAAAAATTGATTTGAAAAATTATGCTACCCACATGTAAATTTTAGAATTATAAATTATGGTTTTTATGAACTCAACCACTAAATTTATGTAATTCAATTGGAAATTGGATCTATGAGTGCAAAATTGAATTTTAAATTGCATGAATAATCAGATCTTAAATAATTAATCCAGATTAGATAACCCACAAGCTCAACTTTAGAATTGAAAATTAGGGCTTTTTATGAATTTAACCTCTAAATTTTTAAAATTCAATTGAAAATTAAACTTGTAAATTTAAATTTGAATTTAAATTGCATAAACACTCAGATCTGAGAACATATTTATTAGAAAATGAAACTGTAAGATGTCGAGTTCACTAAAATGTAATGGTGAAAATATAGGTTTTCCACCATAGAAGGGAGAAGACCACTATTTTTTGCTTAGGGACCAGTAAATTAAAAGAGGGGTGAACCTAATAGATCTAGCCACAAATTAGCAAGGATAGGGTTGAGAAATTCTATTAGATTCACTTAGTTTGGTTGATTATCCTCTTTTATATTTAATTGTAAAAATGTTGAAATTAGGGTAAATGTGCAGGAATTGAAGTAAAATCACATGAATGGTGAACTACAGTTGTCAGATCAAGCCATGAACCTAGATCTGAGCAATGTAAGAGTGTTTTAATATGTTCCCAAAAGGAGCTCTTGATTTGTTGGGATCAGAATGCTCGTCACTCTAGTCCTCCACACTTTTCACACTCCAAAGGGGAACTTGTTCATCTTTGTAAATAAAGCCAATTCTGAAGATCGCATCTTTGTACCTATTCATGTGCACAGTAGAGAAGGGAAATAGGTTGGGAATTAGGGTTTTCCTTAGGTCAAAACCTAGTTTTGGAATTTACCATGAAATAGAAATGAAATATAATTGAATTATAGTAATGGAAATATTCTCCTTTTAAGGGAGATGTTGAATACTGACTGAAATACTAGTGATATACCTCTTAATGGATTTTTGTTTGTTTCCACAAGGAATTAGGATTTCATGAAGTCTTCGTAAACATAGAAAATGAATGTCAACTCCAATGCTTTAATCTTGACCTTACTTCTTCTCCAATGCTTGAAGGGAGACCAGTTGCCTGCTCACTTGAATTTGAATGTCTGATTGCTTGAAGGTCAGTTTGAATTCATGTGTGTGTGTGTCAAAATGAGAGGGGTAGACCTCCTTTTATACATACTCATTGAAAAATAACTTAATTTTCCAACCCAAATCGACACAAGATCTAGGTCCCTGCCAAAATGATGTGATCGTTAAGGGGGCCCAAAATGGGCCCTTATTAGGAGGATCAGGGCGCTGGGTGCTCTAGTCCTTTGGGCACCAAGGTTATAACACACTATTGTTGACCAATTAGGGACCAAGATCAAGGGGACAAAAAATATGCAATGTGAAAATAATGAGATATTTGCATGGTGTGAGAAAAATAAGGGCTCATATCATGCCTTGGGACATGAACGCCAAGGTGAGGGCCCAAATGAGGATAAAATTGTAAGGGAGTATAATTTAGCACAATACAAAACTAATGCAAATTTGAGATACACCTTCAGTTCCTACATCATGTATTCCTTTTTCTTCATAGAGCCAAAGGCCCCAGCCAATGCCTCAAATTCAACTTTGTTATATGTTGCAACATCCAATCTCTTGGCTTATCAATAGGTCTTTGTTTCTTCTGGTCTTAGCATTTTTTGTGTTCTAGGTTGTTTTGTGGGCTTGGCCCATGTTGGTTTAGCTTTTATTGTTGGTTATGGTCTTTTGATGCTTATTCTCTGAATATTATAAAAATTTTGGCTTTTGGGTCCCCGTAAAACTCGTTTACCTTAATAAAAAACATCCAATCTCTTGGCCAATGCCCATACACATAATCTAGCTTCAATCCTTACAATGCATATATCTTTATCAATCTTAGAATTCCCTTAGTAGCCACATCTAAATTTAGTTTGTATCTTCCAAGCCTTGGAGTTAGCCACTTCACATTTTGTCTCACTTTGCCTTTGCTTGGTATGATGCCAGTTGTAACATCTACCCTATATTCTATAACATTTTGGTGATTAATTATTAAAGTAAAGGTAATCTAGAGTTAATATTTCAAATACTTAAAAAAAATTCTTCCCTTAACATACATAAAATATTATACATCCATTCCAACTTGTACAAGTCTATTTACTATACTTTGGCCTGACTAAAAGATGCAGATACTCTACATTATAGTTATGACCCTACACACACATGAAACCACAGCCTTAAACTTCAAGAGAAAGGTAAGATGTATATAAGGTTCATCTACTATTTCAAATATTAAGCTACACAATAGGTAAATACATTAACACCTTTGATCAGTAGATCGCAAGATAGAAATGTTCATTAACAATGGCTTTTCAAACCAAATTTTATTTCCTTCCTCAATGATAGAAAGTGACAAAGAGATTCATTATTAAGGTGATATGCACCCTACCACAAAGCATTATCTTCCTCGTACCACTCCACTAGAGAAGTCTGGCCCATTACAAAGGGTCTAACTATAACTGGCCAACAAGCATGATGATATCTAAGGTACTAAGTGAATCACCCTTAAGATAGCATACCTATATCTCCATGAAAATTATATCTAATGCACTAGGGTAACGATAAATATTTTATAGAAAGAATGTACATCAACCCAAGGATTGCACTTATGAGTGTATCAAAGGATACTTAATGTTTACAACTTCAAATGTCTCAACCATCTCATTGTGCTATCTAAACGTTCAATGGGATAAATAAGCAATAATAGGAGACAAGCTCATAACTAGCATTTAAATCTTAAATGTAAAAAATAATATATTTCCAAAGTAAAAATGCTTATGAATTAGCTCACTGAGTTATCCAATCTACAACACAACCTAAATCCATTTCAATTTAAGCAGTTTAGAGAGAAGAAGTTTTACTTCCTCCTTTTCTAAATTTTCCAATATAGAACCCTAAGATCAAATAACAATCTATTTTATAATTTCACCCATATTAATAATAGAACATTCTCAATAAATGATAATCACCATTTAAGTTGTGTACTTACATGCCATGTAAATCAATTCACAGTTTTCAATCTACAGTTTGCAGTGAGCAGGGGCATCATTTGAACTATCACAACTTTCTCATCCCTTGGACAAAATTAAAATTTCTATACAAAGTGGAAAGGGGGAAAAGTAAACAATAAAACATAGAACTTTTTTTTGAGAATCCCAAACATGTGTGAGCAGTTTTCTCTAGAAATCGCCTCACTAGCTTTTATCCAAAACAATAGTTCGTTAAATTTGTGTAATTCGATGCATTAGGGTGGTAATTCATGGGTTTGATTATGGTTAGGGAATGTGTCACCTACACCATTAATTGAGAATTTTAAATATTCATGATAAGAGAACTGGGAAACACGGGGGCTTCACCAGTTAGGTAATATTATATCATGTGCATTCATATTAGAGGGTTTAATATCGTAAAAATGAGGGTACAATATATTGCCCATCGGTGAAAATAAAGGGTTTTTTATTCGAGCTACGAAAAAATGCAATATTTTGTGAAAATAGGGGGTCTTTTAATTAAGGCTGTGTATTGGGAGGGGGTGGAAAAAAAAGAGTTTAGGCCAATATTTTTTGAAAATAGGGGGATTCTTTAGTATTCCTTGAACGTTTGTGATATAACCGAAGATCACTAAGTGAAGCCCCCATGCTGGAAATATTTTAGAAACAAATTTCAATCTAAAGATGACTCTAATTTCTAATAGCTCTATTTGCAACAAGACATCAAATGCATTATAAGAAGAAAAGCCCTTGGAATTACAAATCTTGTGTTACAAAGATCTATGTAAGAGATGCTAACTATTTTCCAAAGTTGTATCCTTCAACGGAGAAATTATGATCAAATTACTAATTTTAATAGAATGGTCAAGATGATCATACTTGAAAAAAAAATTAACAGCGTACCCCATTTCCTCTTGTATATTGTTTGAACCACTAACCAATAAAAGCATAATAGTCTCTAACCCTTATCACACATTTTCTTCTCTAGAATATTTGTCCTAGAATGAGGCACACTAACAATGTCATTATTTATTAGTAAAAACAAGGTCGACGACAAAATTCAATTGTGTCATCTATCTCTTCGTAGGCAACAATAAAATATCATGCCTACTAGAATGCATAAGATATAGTGAAACATATCCTAGCCAAAAATCACTAGTTTACTTAGTAACAATTCAAGATGGCATATTTATTTTGTGTACATGACTATATATTAAAGTTATCATGTTTTCTACACATACATACTAAAATTGATATTATATGTTTTTTTTCACATATACTGAAAAACCCTTTGTACATGGATTAATATTAAATTTTGTGAAATAAAAAAAATTTCATAATTGCTCACAATTGCTTCTCTTCTAAATATTAATAACAAGAACTTATTTTAAGAAACCCCATCTAATTTAAACTTATATATTTGAATTTCTATTTTTAGTGTATTGACATTTTGTCAAACACTTTGTATGCAGGTTATCTTTCTCATTTTCTTAAGTGTGCTTTTTTACTAATCATTGTTGCAGAAATGTGTGCAAATACATATAAACTTACTAAAGGAAAGTGCACTAATAAATAATTGTGCATACAAGCTGCAAAGAATTTTATAAATTAAACAATATATAATATAATGTGTATATTTAAGTCTGACCTCTTTAGTTGCAGAATAAGTCAGATGTATTGGAGATTTCTTTCCATACGTCCAAACTAAAACTTTATCACTCTCTATGTGCACCTATCACCCCCTTCAGATGATTATTTCCATGAGTCCAAACAGAATGAGGGGGTGCCCAGTATATTCTTGGAATCTACAATTATATCTAGTGTTGCTCCACAAAAATGACAATCACCCCTATAATGGAGTTGATAAAAACCATTTTGTCTCATCATATTTTTGCAAGAGAAGAGGCTCCCAAAAATAAAGAACCAAAAACCCAAGCCAAGTTGCACAACCCTTGCCAGCATTTAGCCATGATAGGCATCCATGCAAATAGTGGAAGGCTAGACACGTGAGGGGAAGAGTAGTTTCCTTTCAAGTTTATATATATTGGATATTATTTTATTTAAAATAATTTTATTCTTTTATTTTATTTTTAATTGAATAAGAGTTTTAAAATTAAAATATAATAACATTTAATGATACTTTTATTTCTATTTTATTTTTTATGTAATATTAATGTCATTTTCTAAAAAAATTGTATAATTTTGCTTCTTATGCAAATTTTCATTTAGTTGGAGATCATTTTTTCTAAAATGATTACATACAAATACATATCAACAAGTAGATCCTTTTTGTGCTAAGTTTGGTTGGATACCTAATACTGACACAAGCTCTCTAGGTTTCATTCAAGATTGTCAGCTAAATATAGGTTACAAACACATAAATATGCTAACATTATGCAACTTAGCTATATGAGTCTATGTGTGTCTGTTTGTGGTTTCATCATGACAAGTTGCCTCCATCTGCTAAGACCTTTTCTACGATGATACTTTCTCTTCAACCTAATAGATTGTAACTAGTTCTAGTCATTTAATTAACATAATTAGTCATCGTCATCATAAAAATTATTATTTACCCTTTAAGTAGTACTTAACATAATCAATTGTCTTTCCTAATTACTTGATATTAAACAATTAATTCAAAAATTTAGTGATTAAGCTAGGATAACTATATGGGATGTGACACCAACTGGGGGATGAAGTCTCCCCAGGTTCTTTTGAGTGAAATTGTCACAACTTGTAAAGGATAAGTTCTTCATAGTTTTATGATTTGAATTAGAAACTTCACATATACCTTCTTTAATTTTTTGAATAACTTCCATTGAAAGGCTTTGTTCGCAAAAGATTCTTCTATTCGGTTTTTTCCAAAATTTTCATACAAGCATAGATGAAGAAATAATCCATATATCGCCTCATGCCCTTTGCCACTCACAACTAAGCCATCTTTTGAATAAAATTTGAAAGATTATTTTGTTTAGCACATTTCCAACTAGAAGAGAGCAACTAGCTCTAGCACTCATAAGCAAAGGAACGATTTTGTAATAAATGGTTTGCCAATTATTTATTTTAAAAACATATCACACAGATGCTTGGCCCATGTATACCCATGGTGGAAAGATGATCACCAGTGAGAATCCTCCTATGTCCACAAAAGTCACTGACCTTAGGTAAGACATATTTGTGCCAACAAGTGTTAGTTATTTTTCTTGCAACCCTTAGTCCTAGAGATAAATAAACTTTCTAGGTTATGGGATTAGAGACCTAGAACATCTGATTTCCACTGTCAATAGATTAAGGACAAGAAATACAACATAACAAGGCTTTCATAGCCTTCTTCACTTCGAGCTCCATCACACTCAGGAGGGTATTCCTATTTCTGGGACTGCATTTAACAATAACTCCTTATAATAGCCATCTATAGGCCTAATGAAGATGCATTGTTCTTAAATACAGTATCCCACATACTTTGCAAACAAATGAGAACAAATAATTTATGGATAGTTTATAAAACAAGAAAAGGAACGAGAAAAGAAAGATGAATTTGATTTAAAATATTTCTGAAACAAGTTCGGAAAGGTAGTAGACTAGTGTTTATCCATGGGTATTGAGTCAACTCCTAAATCATAACTGCAAAACCAAACAATTAAATACTTCAGATTAGTAGGCCTTCAAAACACTAATGTGTTACATTAATGCAACACCTTTTGCTATCACATAAACCATTCTTGTTAATCTATAACATATCTCTCAGATTCACTGTAATTCATGTATAGACTTTAATTCCTTTCTTGAAGGAAACCCATACGCACAATCACACATTAACAACCAATATCAAGACAAATCAAAACATCCTAAATATTTTAATTTATACGAAATCTAGAAATACAAAATGGAGACAGTTTCTGCAACAATTTTATAGTTTTCTTATGAACTAGCTGAAACTAGTGAGAAAATTTTACATTCATTCCTCTAAGGAACTATGTGCCAGTTTTAGATAATACACAACCCTATTCTAACTCCCCATAGGAAATCTAGTGAAATGCAAACCATAAAACAGTGTTGCATATGCACATTAATCACCTTGTTCCTCTCTGGCAATCCAGTACGTTTTCAAGCCCCCTTTGGTTGTATGACGGATTTTTCACAGGTTTTCCTTCAGGACCTCGACACCTTTTTTGCAACATGGTCCATTTGTCACAAGGCTTTGGCATAGTTGTAAACATATTTGAATCTTAATCTTCAGCTGAGCTAGTCATATGAATCAATGACATCCATTCTTACATTGATCTTCATTTAAGGACATCCCTACCATCCTTACAAGCTCTGTTGTATACCAACTACTACAACTCTAGCTTCACGCATATGATAAATTATCATGAAAATCAGCCTTTCATGATTTTATTCCTTCAAATGTGTGTGAACCATCCTACACATCCCTAATGTTCTAACATCTTTTTTTAGTATAAAACTCAAACACCATCATTTTTGGCATATTTGATTGTCCTTGGACCACATTAATGATGATAATACATTCATATGACAGGCCTACCAACCAGAGAATCACCCACCTCACCACATTTAAACACAACTCAAGGCTCATTGAAGATTTTCTAAATATCTCACCGCGTGTCGAGCTGACAACTCATATTTCCCACAGTCAGTACGCGGCCCATTTCCTTTCTTTACTCGAGTCTCGGTGAAAATAACTTGGGCATCTTACTAAGTTCTGGCTCGCCGACTAGATCTCTACTTAGCACACAAGACACGTCTTCTCACCTGCTTGAGACTCGTTGAAGTGGAAAAGACATTCCCACCAAGTCCTAAGTGGTCCCACACACTCACAATTATAAAACATAGAACTCGAGCGACCGGAAAAGCGGGACCCACCGAAGGCTAAATATTCAATTTTTTGCTTTACGACTTGGGACTCGGCCAAAACAGAAAACACATTGTCAAGTGTCGAGTTCCTTCCTGAGGGACACTTTGGAATAACAAGTACATTGAGTGGTCCCACAATGCTCGAGACCCACCTCTAATTAGATCCTCAAAAAGGGATTTATTTCTCTTTTGTAAATTACTGGTTGAACAATATGGACAAGGGTCAAGGGCCAATTCCATTTTTCCTCTTCTAATAGTGATTTAAATTAGTATTTGATCAGGGCACGAAGTTTATCAATTAAAAAGAACATTCCTGCCAATTCAATTTCAAAAAGTTTATAGGACCTTAATGTTCTTTAATGGGATCAAAATTTAGGCCTAACAACATGCACTCAAACAAGACAATTCGAACACGTGCTTTATGCATTTGGTATATAGCATATTCGAACCTGACCATATAATTCCTTGATCCTAAACTGCTCCTATTGACCTCATCATTTCTATATAAAATCATGATATTTCTTATATTGAGAGCTTCCTTAAGAACCATTTTGGTTGTGTTCAACAAGTGAAGCAACTCTATTGATATCCAATCTTAACTTTCTCCTATATTATTAGAGAGTCTAACAAAAAAATCCACAAAAAAATCACCATGTGAGCTTATAATGTCTACTAAACAAGCCATAGATTCAAACAAGTTCACCAAAGCCACTTCCTCATTCTAGGAATCGAGCCAAAATTTGAATTTCTTGTTGTTCCCTATCCTCCATGTCAGGTGATCCTTGATGATATGTCTATTGTCCCACATTAGCTTCTAGATTGTCGATCCTCTGTGTGATTTTTCCATAATAAGAATCTTAGAGGGATCCCCATTATCTATATATTTCTTTTGGATAATTCGACATCATAATTTCATAGGCTCCTTGTAGACATTCCATATCAAATTTGCCCCCAGTGTTGTATTCTACTTATCAATTTTCCCCAATCCTGCTCTACCCTATACTTTGGGAAGGCATGCAATATCCCAGTTAATTAGGGGAATATATTCTCCTTCTATGAGCCTTCCCATAAAAAAATCCATGAAGCCTTCAAAACTAGATATTACTTTATTTGCCATCTTGAAATGGGACATCACATAAATAGAGACAGTCACCAAGACAAATTTGATCACCAAAATCCTGCTGCTAAGTTGCTAACATAAGCCACTTGGCCTTCCAAGTAGCAACCTTCTTCCTACAATTATTTAGTATTTTTTCCCAATGCATAGTCCCAATACAACCAGCAATTAAAGGAGATGGTAATTTTGATATAGAAATCCTAAATAATTAGAAATATTTCTTTGGATAGCTTTTTTTGTGTTGAAGAAGAAAATTTATGATTTTTATTTGTTGAGGATCTAAATAGTTGAGGAGGAGTATTTATCTAGTGCATATTTAATAACTTCTTCCTCCCTCATTGTGGTTTCACCAAATAACATTATTTCATCGATGAACTGGGCATGAGAAATATTAATCGCTTCAGCCACTTCTACATATTTACACAAATTTGACTCCCTTAATTTTTTAAAGAATCTCCCCATTACCTCAGCTATTATTACAAATATAAAGGGGGATAAGGGATCACCCCGGTGCATTCCATTGGTTGCATCAAAGAAACCACACATCAAACCATTCAATATAATGTAATAGTGGGGACTTGTAATACATGATTTAATAATATCAACCCAAGAGAAATTAAAACCATTTTTTTGCAACACTACCAATAAAAAATCTCAATGCACTTCATCATATGCTTTTCTAATATCAAGCTTTATTAACATATCTCTCATCCTTTTCTATCAAATGGTGTGGACTACTTCTATTGCAACTATTATGTTGTCCATTATTTCCCTTCCAGGTGTGAACCTATTCACCTATTCTACTCCTCTAAAATGATCTTCCCTATTACAAGATTCAATTTGTTTGTCAAGGTCTTTGTCACTGTCTTTTATATTGTGTTACAGAGGGAGATGGGTCTGTAATATACAAAAGACTTGCAAGTAGTCTTCTTTGGAATCAAATCAATGATGTTGTTATTCATATCTCTAACAAATCTCTTCTTTTTTCTTATATCCTCAAAAACTTTTGACACATTCACACCCCCCACACCCCCCCCCCCCCCCCCAAAAAAAAAAAAAAATACCAATAATTTTTGGTAAAAATTGTTCAGTAAATCATTCAACCTAGGAGTCTTTTCAGGATGCGTCTAAATCGTAGCTGATGCTCTGCAAAAAGGATGTTAGGAACACACACATTCAAGTCATTCAAACGTTAGTGTTAGTATCATAAACGAAATACAATCCTAAGCAAGCATATCAAGAGAGATATCAAACATTTAATGGAAAGCATACAAAACAAAAGAAAGACACTAGACCCTTCCAAATGCTTGCCAACATGTTCATGGTTGCTCCTCACTTGTTCCTCTCCTCTCCAAGTTCCACATGAGTGTAGCCCTCAGCTTTTTGCACTACTATGGAAGTCTTATGGAGAATCAAGATTCATGAAAATGATTAACAAAAGACTATGCAAATGCAAGTAAACTAGATATGAGAAAGTAGCTAATTATTCTATATTGATTTTAACCAAAATGACAATTTAGATTAGATGTTCCAAAAATTCTCTCTCAAATTTCACTATAGATTAGATGCATACAAGATTTCTGGATCTGGATATGAAGGAAATGGGCTCTATTTATAGGAAAAATAGAGAAATGGATGGTTGAGATTGATGGGTTTGTGATCCATGTGAGGGCTTTCAACCCAATCCCAAGATGGCAAATGTCATCATGAGATGGCTTGAGAGAAGAGGGAAGAAGCATTATATGCTTGAATTGACCTGAGGATTACTCTAGGAGGGTTTGGTTAGGCTTGAGTTAATGGATAAAGCTTTTATCCAAGGATAATGCTTTTACCCAATAGATAAACTCTTGTGCAAGAGCTAGTGGGGATAACCATGGTCAAAGCAATGAATGCTTGAAAAGACACATGGGTTAGATGGGGATTAAGTTAGAGGGAAAGTCTCTAACCATGTAGGTGAGTTGAGTTAATCATTAATGGTTATGTAAGAGCCATAAGTGGTTTGGAAGACTTTGAGGGTTAACTTGTTGGAGACACAAAGTATTGAATGCTTTTCAAAGACTTTGGAGGCTTTGAGAAGTGACTTCAAGCTGCTTAGGAATGTGACAATATTTAGGAGATGGATTAGGCTAATTACAAGGGGTTAGAAGAGTCTAGAAGGTGGTTAGAAGAGCAAGTGGGTTTGGTGGGTGAGAGAAAATAGGATTTTAATTAAATTAAAATTCATTTATTTCAATCAAATAGGTGCAACTTGCATTTGTAGGAGAATGCAAGTGGGGGGGGTAGTTTAGGGATTTAAATAAATATTTATTTATTTATTTAAAGGAGGAAAGGGGTTAAATTAAATAAATATGTTTTATTCATTTAATTGATTGTGAATTTGGTTTAATGAATTAATTTAAATAAATTAAATAATTTATTTAATTAATAGGAGAAGAGGTTGAGGATGATTTAATTAAATATTAATTTAATTAACTAATGACTGATGGTTAAATAATCAAATAAATAGTAAATATTCATTAAATTAAGTGGACATATTTATGTGACTACATTTGCCCCTCTTTGAGATGGTGCAGTTAATCGTGTCGTTTCAAAGAAAGAAAAATAGGTGTGAAGAAATATGCCCATAAATTTTAATTTAGTGGGTGGTATGCCCCCTCAAGAGATGGGCCAAATTTTTTTGAAAAATCAGGCGATCTCTTGAAAAAGAGAAAGAATTTGAGGGGAGGTAAAAAAATAGAAGAATTTAGAAATAATGGTGAAAGAATGGGAGAAAACGGAGTGAATACAGAGAAAGGGCAAGCCAAAGAGTACCCTTACGTCATGCAAGAGATATAGTGCAAAGGTAGTGTGTGCTTTTGATTGATGCTATACAATTGATCAAAATTGGTTGGACAATCTAGTGCAATAAGTTAAATTGCCCTGGTTGAGTCAAAGCGTGACAGTTGATGTCAGTTGTTCGCTTGGACAAGATAAAGTCTAAGTAAGTGAATCAAAGTGACCTGATGAGACTTAGACAATTGATGTAATTGCTTGATGAAGTCAAGGTATCTGAAGCAAAATACTCGTTGAGACTTAGACAATTGATGTAATTGTTTATTTTGATTGTGTTTGATTGGTTGATCAATTGATAGTGTTTGCGTTGTAGGTTGGTTGTGGTGAATCATAGCAGCCCCGTTGAGACTACGGTCATTGTGATAAATGTCTGATGTAGTCTAGGTTTTCCATGATCAATTACCTGTTGAGACTCAAAGATACTTGATCAAAGTATATGTTGATAGTCTAGGTGTGCGTGAGTCGATGAACCCGTGTAGAGAGAGTAACTTGCTTCGCTTATAGGATGACTTAGGATGGGACACCCAGCCCCTCCTGTTACAGATGGACAATGATAAATGTGGTTGGATTGGGTTGATGAGGCATGATGTAGGGTATGTGATGCTGATGATTGAGATGAGGAGGGTGAGGGGGGTGATTCAATGTTAGATAGAAGGTATGGAGGACCTAAGACTCATTCCTATGGAAGAGGATCAACAAAAGAGAGTATGCATTGTCATTAGTATGTATGAATGATATGCAGCTATATGAATTTATGGATGGATGGAATGCAATGGAATGCAATATATACAGATGAGATGAAACAAAGATCCATAGATTATTCACAGTGCTTTATTTTCATTATTGAGCATGGTAGTATCATGCTTGGACGAGGTAGCAGGAACCAAGTTTGAGCATTTCACCTATAAGAAAGCATCACAGACAAGGAAAGTTACCGTCCATTCTAGTTCATGTACAAATGGTCGAGGTACACAATGTAGTCAATAAGCCATAGTGATCTATGACTAGATTTTGCATAAGATCATGTAGCTTAGTGAACTTCCCACATAGACACCATTAGTACATGCCCCAGAGCTTCATTGGAACAATCTATAGACAACAAACAAAGAAAAAGATATCAAGAGCCATCCCGACTACTCTAATCACTTGTGGATATACTGGAGTAGCATAGGAACCTGATATGAATAAAAGACATAACAAATCAACCAAGTACTTAGCAACTTAAAATAGAATTTTCTTGTCAAAGAAAAAGTTACCATGTCTTTGTTTTGCAAGGAAGGATGCATCATTGTGAAGACAAGTGTGTGTAAATGTTTTGATTGGTTGGTTGATAGATGATCATCGTTTGAGTAGCTCAAAAAAAATTGTTCGATGTCTTGTTGCGATGTGTATGTACAAAGAATATGTATATGTTGCAATGTTTTTTATTGATGTTTTATCATGTTTTGGGATTTTATGAATGTTTTTGTGATGTTTTTATGGTTTTTGTGAATGTTTTTGGTATTATTTTCAAGACATTTTTTAATAAGAAACTCAATGAATCACATGCAATGTAGAATCCACTTCCATCAGTAATTTTAAGAGTATTGCCCCCAGTTAGATGTTTCTATGAAAGCAGGATGCAGGATACATGAAGTAATAACCCTAATTGCATATTAATAACAAGTGATGGTTTGAATCATGAGTGAATGGATGCAATGGATGTGACTGCAATGAGCTTGAAAAATAATGGAGCCATAGCTTTTTACGAATCACACTTGTTTACCAAGTTTTCACCACCGCACTTACCTAAGGCACCACCGAAGTGGTTTTCACCATTTGGATGAATAGTTTTTCTTTACTATTTTGACTTTTTTGTATTTTCTTCGGGACAATTTTCTAAATGTTTTTGGGATTTTCTGATATATGGTGGAGCTTGATCCTCTGGAAAACTTATGTATGAAACTATTTGAGGTGCATGTTGTTGATCGGATCTGTGAGTGGTTCCCCTTCTAAAGTTGCCAACTGATATGCCCTAGACTCGAATACAGCAGTAATAACATGTGGACCTAGCCAATTGGATTCAAACTTGCCCTGATGTTCTTTGTTGGTTGTTTACGAGGATTCTCTCTAAGAACTAGATCACCTACCTCAAATGTACAAGGTTTAAATCGATTATTAAAGCTTCTACTCATGTGTTGTTGATAGGCCTTGAGGTGGTTGTATGCAGCTTGTCACCTTTCATCGAGCAGTTCCAAGTCTTGAAGATGGGAGACCCAGTATGCTTCATCATCTATTAGATTGTGCAAGGAAACCCATAGAGATGGTATCTCAACCTCAATAGGCAAGATGGCTTTCACTCCATAGACCAATGAGTAGGGAGTTGCACTTGTAGGGGTTTGAATGCTAGTTCGATATGCCCATAGTGCTGGATTTAATCAAATGTGCCAATCACGACCATCATCATTGACTGTCTTTTTAAGGATCCTCAATATTTTTTTGTTTGATGCTTCGGCTTGACCACTGCCTTGTGGGTAATATGGGGTGGAAAAGCAATGTTGGATATGAAACTTTTCACAGAGTTCACATACATCCTGATTTTTGAAGGGGGGTTCATTATCTGTGATGATGGACATGGGTACACCATACCGACAAATGATGTAATTAAGGATAAATGAGGTAATTTGATTGTCGATGACTTGGGTAAGAGGAACGGCTTCGATCCACTTTGTGAAGTATTCCATGGTAGTAATGATAAATTTATTGTCATTGGATGAAGATGGATGGATTTTACCCATAAGGTCAAGTCCCCATTGACAAAAGGGCCATGGTGTTGTGATTGGTTGTAACTCTTGTGCTGGTGCATGTATCAGGTCTCCATGAACTTGGCACTTCTTGCATTTTCTAACAAAATAGTAGGAGTCTTTTTCCATGGTGGGCCAATAGTATCCAACGTGCATGATTTTATTTGCTAGTGAATGACCACT
Organism: Cryptomeria japonica; assembly: GCF_030272615.1. Lineage (NCBI taxonomy): Eukaryota > Viridiplantae > Streptophyta > Pinopsida > Cupressales > Cupressaceae > Cryptomeria > Cryptomeria japonica. Next base: position 268,600,756 of record NC_081411.1, read on the forward strand.
TGAGTGAGTCCCACAAATTCCTTCGTGTACCTCTTCCAAGGCCTTTGTTATCTCATCTTGTTTCAAACATCAAAGGAGAGTACCATCAAGACTTCATCGGTAAAGGGTTTCGGCAATGATGGTGTATTGAGCGGTTTGGGGGATGAAGGTTTTGTGTTGGTTATTGGATTGGTTGGGAAGAAGTGTGTGATTATGGAGGTAATTGAAGAACTCACCATACCATGGGGATTCAGAACCAACTAGGTGACATATCATTTCTATTTCGGGGATATCATAAGCAAAGATCCAAAGTTGTTCTACCAAGAACTCTTAGCATCTTGAATTTTGTGGAAGAGCTAGGAGAGATGCAATGGTACCATTGTGTCGGCGGCTCAATTATGATCTCTAGGTACTTGCTCAAATGTGATAGTTGTAAATGATTCTTTGTAACTATTCACCATCCTTTTATATGGCATGAGTTTACCATCCTTAGTTTGATACGCATCGATGACTTGTTGGATGACTAGCTGGGAGTCTCCATAAACCTGTAGCTCTTTGAGATGTCATTGTATAGCCAATCAGAGTCCTATGATCAAGGCCTCATATTCTGCTATATTATTGGAGCTTGGGAAAGTGAGCCTGTATAACTTTGGGATGTTGTCGCCTTGAGGTGTGATGAAAAGAATACCTGCTCCCGAGCCATGTCTAATGTAGGAGCCATCAAAATATAACTTACAGGGTTGTGCGGTTGTAATCAAGAAGAGTTCTTCATCTAGAAAGTTAGAAATAAGAGGATGGTCACCTACGAGGGATGTGTTGACCAACTGATCTGTAATAACCTGCCCTTTGATAGCCTTGTGGTCCATGTACTCAATATCTAATTCACTTAGAATCATAACCCATTTTGCCAAGCGGTATTTCAATGCTGCCTTGCTGAGTAGGTACTTGAGTGGATCAATTTTAGCAATGAGTTTCACCTTCTGTGCTAACATGTAGTGCCTCAGTTTGGTGGCTATCAAGATAACCACTAGGCAAGCTCACTCAATAGGTGTGTAATTGAGTTCATAGCCTACCAATGTGCGAGAGATATAGTATACAACACAATCTTTTCCTTATGCATTATGTTGTACCAACAGTACTCCTAATGTTGTATTTGTAACTGAAATATATAGCAATAGAGGTCTACTTGGATCTAGTGGAGTCAACAAGGGTGTATTCATTAGGTAGTCTTTAAGCATTTGGAATGCTTGCTGGCACTTTGTATCCCATTGAAAGCGGATATTCTTGTGTAACTGATGCGTGAAGGGATGACACTTATCAGCCAATTGTGCAATGAATCTCTGAATTAACTGTAGTCACCCTTGTAGTGTCCTTAACTAACTAATGTTCTTTCGAGGTGCCATGTCCATGATTACTTTGACTTTTTTCAGATCTACTTCAATGCCTTTGCTTGAGACAATGTGTTCGAGTATCTTCCTAGAGGTTACGCCAAACACACATTTCTTTTGATTAAGACGGACATGAGATTGCTCTAATTTGTCAAATATTTGACCCAGTATTGGCAGATCACCCTCTCTTGTTATTGATTTTAGCTAGTAAATCATCGACATTATCTTCCATTATGGTATGCATCATATCATGAAAGATGGTATAGGTTGCCCCTACATTCTTTAGACCAAAAGGCATCACATTCCAATAGTACGTTCCACATGGGCATGTGAAAGCAGTATTGTGTTGATCCTCTGGAGCAATCTTGATCTGGTTGTACCCTAAAAAGTCATCCATAAGAGAAAGCATTGCATGACCTATTGTTAAATCGACAATCATGTTTATGTTCGGTAAGGGGAAGTCATCTTTAGGGCATGCCTTGTTCAAATCTTAGAAGTTTGTATAGATACGGATGCCCCTTGTAGGTTTACCAACAGGTACAATATTGGAGATCCAATCTACATTATCAATTGCTCTGATGAAACCAACATCCAAGAGCTTTTTGAGTTCAGCCTTGACAAGAACAGCAATCTGTGGGTGCATCTTTTGGAGCTTTTGTTTAACAAGTTTAGCTTCTTTTGCTACAGTTAGATAATGTATGACCAAGTTGGGATCTAAGTCGGGCATGTCCGCATAAGACCATACAAAGTTGATTTGACGCTTCTAGAAGAATTCCAAAAAAATTGGCTATTCCTTTGGAGTTAATAGAGATGCCAAATGTATTTGGTGAGGAGTCTCAGGGGTCCCCACGTTGAATTCCTTTGTTGCTTTGATGAGGATCGTTGATCTCTCCTTATTCGTACTAAAGGGGAGGATGTCAAACCTTTCATCCTCATGCGCCTCAGAGAGGTTTTCACCTTCAGATACACTCTTTATTTTTACTTTTTTGGGATCAACAAGTGTCGCTATGTGGTTTTCACTTGAAGATCCATGTTTTATTGTGACATTTTCACAACTGAAAGGTTTGGCATCTGCCCTAAAGTATGTTGCATTGTTGAGTTCAATGGCAAACCCATCTTTGTAATCCCCACTTGGTATGTTATCCTATAAATCTAAAAAGTCTATGAGTGCTTCATCGTTTTGGAAATGATCAAGACATGGGGGATTTGGCTGGTTCTAGTCGATGAGTTCGGGGTGGATGATAGGCATTATCTCATTGATTAAGTTAAGTTCAAAGGATGCGTCTGTGAGGGTTAATATAGATGGGTGAAGTGGATCGATGGTACTCTGCTTGTCAGATTCTGGAGTGGGATTCAATGTAGAGCCTGTGGAAGTGTCTTCGAGCTCAGGTTTCAAGAAATTTTTTATCCATGCTTTTCCATACACGGGTATATCTTTACAAGGTGGTGGGGATGATGTGTCTTCCTCATTTGAAGTATTTAGATTTACTAAATCAAATTCCCATTCATGTGAGTCTGTCTTAGAGTCACTTTATAACATACGGTTACTGTACCAAGCTGGGATATCCTTTGTATTGAATAGTGCATTTGTTATAGGTTTATGCACTTTTGGAGGTGGATTTCTTGATGTCGTAGGCATAATTGGTGTTATTGATGTTGTTGATGGGATTAGCAGTTATGTAGATGCTTTGGGTGCTACTGTTTGGAGTATTGGTGCTATGGGTACTGCTGGTGTTATTGGTTCTATTGTTACGATCGGTGATGTTGTTGGTGTTGCTGGTACTACTGGTGTGATGGATGTTGCTAACTTGATGATCAGTTTTGTTGGTATTGTAGATATAGTTAAGGATGGCCTCCTTGGAGTAACTGGTTCATAACTGGGTTTGTTAGTTTTGCCTTTGAAGCTGATCTTAGGAAGAGATTCCTTTTGAAAACCTAATCCAGTTTTATCTTTGGGTTTTAACTCAGGTTGTAAGGGCTCGTGTCATCCTTGTTCGCAATGTCCCAAAGCACTCTGGCCATCATAGTCCATTCTTTCCATGATAGTGACACCTTTTCCATATGTATCAGTTGGTAGCTTAGCCTTGGGGTTGTCTTTGATAGGGTTTTTGTAGATCCATTTTGCCAGGTCCTCATCCCTTGTTTCTTCCTCCTAACTTTTACCAGGGACAAATTGCACCAAAGTGCATGCCTGCTTGGCTGATAGTGTTTTAAGCAACTTTTTAGGTTTGTCATGAGTTCTAGGGGAAATGAGTAGTTGTCCAACACAAAAGAGTTGGCTAAGATTACATTCCCCGAGACCTTCCTCTACCATTTTCATTTTCAACTTCTCTTGTTCTGGTATAGGGGCGATTGAGTTGGAAAGAGAGGCTAGACTACAAAGGATGTGGAAGGGCTAGCTTTTCTATTGTTGGGTACGATGGTTTCTAGTTTATGATTGATATTGTTACAATATGTAAATGGATTTGCATCGGCAAAGATTATGATTTCTACACCATTATGGGGAAACTTGATACACTGATGATAGGTAGATGGTATGACTTGCATGGCATGTATCCAAGGTCTTCCTAACAAGAGATTATATGGCAGACAGAGGTCTAGAACTTGGCAGACAATATGCTTTACCACTGGACCTACTCTAATAGGTAATACAACAACTCCTTTGGAAGAACACTTTGCATGATCATAGGCTTTAATGGTTATCTTTTTACTAGGATCCACTAATTCTACTGCATAGCCCAATGTTGTGACCAACTACAAGGTGCATATATTCAAGTTGGCTCCATTGTCAATCAAGACTTGCTTGATTCATTGTTGGTTTATAAATCCTTCAATATGCAGGGATGCGTTATGAGGTTGTTGGAATGATGCATTGTCACTTTCAGTGAAAGTGAGACATTGTGACGACTTCAAACTACCTACCATGGCTTGAAATTGATCTGTGTCGAGGTTGGTAGGGACGGATGCTTCTTGGAGACCTTGGTCCAACATTGTTTTGTGTGAGGGGGATAAGCGCAATAGTTCTAATATGTAGATATGGGTTGGGGTCTTATCCAATTGTTCCACAAGATTATACTTTTTGGACAAGGGTGTCGTTCCTTATGGTGTTGCTTTAATGGTGATCTTTCTATGATGTGTAACAACGTTGCATGCAGGATTTGGATCTTTGATGATAAGTGTTGCAACTTGTTCATCAGCATCATTGAAGTGATTCACAGTATAATTATATGTCGCTTGGGTGTAATTACTTGTATTTTTCCTTGGTTGAGTCAAAGTGTGACAGTTGATGTCAGTTGTTCGCTTGGACAAGATAAAGTCTAAGTAAGTGAATCAAAGTGACCTGATGAGACTTAGACAATTGATGTAATTGACTGATGAAGTCAAGGTATTTGAAGAAAAATACTCATTGAGACTTAGACAATTGATGTAATTGTTTATTTTGATTGTGTTTGATTGGTTGATCAATTGATAGTGTTTGTGTTGTAGGTTGGTTGTGGTGAATCATAGCAGCCCCATTGAGACTAAGGTCATTGTGATTAATGTCTGATGTAGTCTAGGTTTGCCATGATCGAGTACCTGTTGAGACTCGAAGATACTTGATTTGAGTATATGTTGATAGTCTAGGTGTGCGTGAGTTGATCTACCCATGTAGATAGAGTAACTTGCTTCGCTTATAGGATGACTTAGGATGGGAAACGTAACCCCTCCTGTTAGAAATGGACGGTGATGAATGTGGCTGGATTGGGTTGATGGGACATGATGTAGGGTATGTGATGTTGATGATCAAGATGGGGAGGGTGAGGGTGCGATTCAATGTTAGATAGAAGGTATGGTGGACCTAGGACTCATTCCTATGGAAGAGGATCAACAAAAGAGAGTATGCATTGTCATTAGTATGTATGAATGATATGCAGCTATATGAATTTATGGATGGATGCAATGCAACAGAATTCAATATATACAGATGAGATGAAACGAAGATCCATAGATTATTCATAGAGCTTTATTTTCATCATCGAGCATGGTAGTATCATGCTTGGATGAGGTAGCAGAAACCAAGTTTGAGCATTTCACCTGTAAGCGAGCATCACAAACAAGAAAAGTTACCCTTCATTCTAGTTCATGTACAAATGGTCAAGGTATACGATGTAGTCAATAAGCCATAGTGATCTATGACTAGATTTTTCATAAGATCAAGTAGCTTAGTGAACTTCCCATGTAGACACCATCAGTACATGCCCCAGAGCTTCATTGGAATAATCTGTAGACAGCAAACAAAGAAAAAAATATCAGGAGCCATCCTGGATACTCTAATCACTTGTGGATATCCTCAAGTAGCGTAGGAACCTGATATGAATAAAAGACATAACAAATCAACCAAGTACTTAGCATCTTAAAAAAAAAATTCTTGTCAAAGAAAAAGTTACCATGTCTTTGTTTTGCAAGGAAGGATGCATCATTGTGAAGATAGTTGCGTGTAAATGTTTCTATTGGTTGGTTGATAGGTGATCATCGTTTGAGTAGCTCAAAAACAATTATTCGGCGTCTTGTTGCTATGTGTATGTACCAAGAATATGTATATGTTGAAATGTTTTTTATTGATTTTTTATCATGTTTTGGGATTTTATGAATGTTTTTGTGATGTTTTTATGGTTTTTGTGAATGTTTTTGTATTATTTTCAAGACATTTTTTAATAAGAAACTCAATAAATCACATGCAATGTAGAATCCACTTCCATCAGTAATTTTAAGAGTATTTCCCCCAGTTAGATGTTGCCATGAAAGTGGGATGCAGGATACATGAAGTAATAACCCTAATTGCATATTAATAACAAGTCATGGTTTGAATGATGAGTGAATGGATGCAATGGATGTGATTGCAATGAGCTTGAAAAACAATGGAGCCATAGATTTTTACGAATGGCGCCTATTTACCAATTTTTCACCACCAAAAATACCCAAGGCGCCACCGAAGTAGTTTTCACAGTTTGGATGAATGATTTTTCTTTACTATTTTGATTTTTTTATTTTTTTCTTCGGGACATTTTTATGAATATTTTTGGGATTTTCTGATATATGGTGGAGCTTGATGCTCTGGACAACTTATGTATGAAACTATTTAAGGTTCATTTTGTTGATCGGATCTGTGAATGGTTTCCCTTCTGAAGTTACAAATTGATATGCCCCAGACTCGAATACAGTAGTAATAATATGTGGACCCAGCCAGTTGGATTCAAACTTGCCCTGTTGTTCTTTCTTTGGTTGTTTACGAGGATTCTCTCTGAGACCAAGATCACCTACCTCAAATGCACAAGGTTTAAACCAATGATTATAGCTTCTACTCATGTGTTATTGATAGGCCTTGAGGTGGTTGTATGTAGTTTGTCACATTTCATTGAGCAGTTCCAAGTCTTGAAGACAGGAGACCCGGTATGCTTCATCATCTATCAGATTGTGCAAGGAAACTCATAGAGATGGTATCTCAACCTCAATAGGCAAGATGACTTTTGCTCCATAGACCAGTGAGTAGGGAGTTGCGCCTGTAGGGGTTTGAATGCTACTTCGATATGCCCATAGTGCTGGATTTAATCAAATGTGCCAATCACGGCCATCATCATTAACTATCTTTTTAAGGATCCTCAATATGTTTTTGTTTGAAGCTTTGGCTTGACCATTATCGTGTGGGTAATATGAGGTGGAAAAGAAATGTTGGATATGAAACTTTTCACAGAGTTCACATACATCTTGATTTTTGAAGGGGAGTATGTTATCTATGATGATGGACAAGGGTACACCTCACCGACAGATGATGTAACTAAGGATAAGTGAGGCGATTTGCTTGCCGATAACTTGGGTAAGTTGAATGGCTTCAATCCACTTTGTGAAGTATTCGGTGGTGGTAATGATAAATTTGTGGCCGTTGGATGAAGATGGATGGATTTTACCCATAAGGTTAAGTCCCCATTGACAAAAGGGCCATGGTTTTGTGATTGGTTGTAATTCATGTGTTGGTGCATGTATGAGGTCTCTGTGAACTTGGCACTTCTTGCATTTTCTGACAAAATAGTAGGAGTCTTTTTCCATGGTGGGCCAATAGTATCCAGCATGCATGATTTTCTTTGCTAGCGAAGGACCGCTTGAGTGAGTCCCACAAATTCCTTCGTGTACCTCTTCCAAGGCCTTTGTTATCTCATCTTGTTCCAAATATTGAAGGAGAGTACCATCAAGATTTCGTCGATATAGGGTTTCGGTAATGATGGTGTATTGAGCGGTTTGGCGGATGAAGGTTTTGTGTTGGTTATTGGATTGGTTGGGAGGAAGTGTGTGATCACAAAGGTAATTGAAGAACTCACCGTACCATGGGGATTCGCAACCAACCAGGCGGCATATCATTTCTGTTCCGGGGATATCATAAGTGTGGATCTAAAGTTGTTCTACCAAGAACTCGTAGCGTGTTGAATTTTGTGGAAGAGCTAGCAGAGATGCAATGGTAGTCATTGCATCAGCGGCTCAATTCTGATCTCTAGGTACTTGCTCAAATGTGATAGTTTTAAATGATTCTTTGTAACTATTCACCATCATTTTGTATGGCATGAGTTTATCATCCTTAGTTTTATATGCATCGGTGACTTGTTGGACAACTAGCTGGGAATCTCCATAAACCTGTAGCTCTTTTAGATGCTATTGTATAGCCAATCGAAGTCCTATGATCAAGGCCTCATATTTTGTTATATTATTGGTGCTTGGGAAAGTGGGCCTGTATGACTTCAGGATGTTGTCGTCTTGAGGTGTGATGAAAAGAATACCCACTCCCGAGCCATGTCTAGTCTAGGAGCCATCAAAATATAACTTCCAGGGTTTTGCGGTTGTAGTCAAGAAGAGTTCTTCAACTAGAAAGTTAGAAATATGACGATGGTCACCTGCGAGGGGTGTGTCGGTCAACTGATCTACAATAACCTGCCCTTTGATAGCCTTGCGGTCCATGTACTCAATGTCGAATTCATTTAGAATCATAACCCATTTTGTCAAGCGGCCTATTAATGCTACCTTGCTAAGTAGGTACTTGAGTGGATCGATTTTAGCAATGAGTTGTACCTTGTGTGTTAAGATGTAGTGCCTCAGTTTGGTGGCTGTCAAGATAACCGCTAGGCAAGCTCACTCAATAGGTATGTAATTAAGTTCATAGCCTACCAATGTGCGAGAGATATAGTATACATCACACTCTTTTCCTTCTGTATTGTGTTGTGCCAGCAATACTCCTAATGTTTTATTTGTAGCTGAAATATATAGCAAAAGAGGTCTACTTGGATCTGGTTGAATCAGCAAGGGTGTATTCATCAGGTAGTCTTTAAGCATTTGGAATGCTTGCTGGCACTTTCTATCCCATTGAAAGCGGATATTCTTGTGTAATTGATGCGTGAAGGGATGACACTTATTAGCCAATTGTGCAACGAATCTTTGAATTGACTGTAGTCACCCTTGTAGTGTCCTTAACTAACTAATGTTCTTTTGAGGTGTCATGTCCATGATTACTTTGACTTTTTTCAGATCTACTTCAATGCCTTTGCTTGAGACAATGTGTCCGAGTATCTTCCTAGAGGTTACGCCAAACACACATTTCTTTTGATTAAGATGAACATGAGATTTCTCTAATCTATCAAAGATTTGACCCAGTATTGGCAGATCACCCTCTCTTGTTATTGATTTTAGCTAGTAAATCATCGACATAATCTTCCATTATGGTATGCATCATATCATGAAAGATGGTATAGGTTTCCCCTACATTCTTTAGACAAAAAGGCATCACATTCTAATAATACATTCCCCATGGGCATGTGAAAGAAGTTTTGTGTTGATCCTCTAGAGCAATCTTGATCTGGTTGTACCCTAAAAAGTCATCCATAAGAGAAAGCATTGCATGACCTGTTGTTAAATTGACAATCAAGTCTATGTTCAGTAAGGGGAAGTCATCTTTAGGGCATGCCTTGTTCAAATCTTTGAAGTTTGTACAGATACGAATGCCCCCCGTAGGTTTACTGACAGGTACAATATTGGGGATCCAATCTACATAATCAATTGCTCTAATGAAACCAACATCCAAAAGCTTTTTGAGTTCAACCTTGACAAGAACAACAATCTGTGGGTGCATCTTTTGGAGCTTTTGCTTAAAAGGTTTAGCTTCTTTTGCTACAGTTAGATGATGCATGACCAAGTTGGGATCTAAGTCGGGCATGTTTGCATAAGACCATGCAAAGTTGATTTGATGCTTCTAGAAGAATTCCAAAAAAATTGGTTGTTCCTCTGGAGTTAATAAAGATGCCAAATGTATTTGGTGAGGAGTCTTAGGGGTCCCCACATTGAATTCCTTTGTTGCTTTGATTAGGATCGTTGATCTCTCCTAATTTGTACTAAAGGGGAGGATGTCAAACGTTTCATCCTCATGCGCCTCAGAGAGGTTTTCACCTCTAGATACGCTCTTTATTTTTACTTTTTTGGGATCAACAAGTGTCGATGTGTGGTTTTCACTAGAAGATCCATGTTTTATTGTGATATTTTCACAACTGAAAGGTCTGGCATTTGCCTTAAAGTATGTTGCATTGTTGATTTCAATGGAAAACCCATCTTTGTGATCCCCACTTGGTATGTTATCATGTAATTCTAAAAATTCTATGAGCACTTCATCGTTTTAGAAATGATCAAGACATGGGGGATTTGGCTGGTTCCAGTCGATGAGTTCGAGGTGGATGATAGGCATTATCTTATTAATTAAGTTAAGTTTAGAGGATGCATCTGTGAGGGTTAATCTAGATGAGTGAAGTGGATCAATGGTACTCTGCTTGTCAGATTCTAGGGTGGGATTCGATGTAGAGCCTATGGAAGTGTCTTCGAGCTCTGGTTTCCAGAAAAATTTTATCCATGCTTCTCCATACATGGGTATATCTTTATGAGGTGGTAAAGATGATGTGTCTTCCTCATCTGAAGTATTTGGATTTACAAAATCAAATTCACATTCATGTGAGTCTATCTTAGAGTCACTTTAAAACATACGGTTACTGTACCAAGCTGGGATATCCCTTGTATTGAATAGTGCATTAGTTATAGGTTTATGCACTTTTGGAGGTGGATTTCTTGGTGTCGTAGGCATAATTGGTGTTATTGATGTTGTTGATTGGATTAGCAGTTATGTAGATGCTTTGGGTGCTACTATTTGGAGTATTGGTGCTATGGGTACTGCTGGTGTTATTGGTTCTACTGTTACGATCAGTGATGTTGTTGGTGTTGCTGGTACTGTTGGTGTGATGCATGCTGCTAACTTGATGATCAGTTTTGTTGGTGCTATAGATATAGTTAAGGATGGCCTCCTTGGAGTAACTGGTTGATAACTGGGTTTGTTGGTTTTGCCTTTGAATATGAGCTTAGGAAGAGATTCCTTTTGAAAACCTAATCCAATTTTATCTTTGGGTTTTAACTCAGGTTTTAAGGGCTCATGTCGTCCTTGTTTGCAATGTCCCAAAGCACTCTGGCCATTATAGTCCATTCTTTGCATGATAGTGAGACCTTTTCCATATTTATCAGTGGGTAGCTTAGCCTTGGGGTTGTCTTTGATAGGGTCTTTGTAGATCCATTCTGCCATGTCCTCATCCCTTGTTTCTTCCTCCTAACTTTTACCAAGGTCAAATTGCACCAAAGTGCATGCTTGCTTGGTTGATGGTGTTTGAAGCAACTTTTGAGGTTTGCCATGAGTTCTAGGGGAAATGAGTAGTTGTCCAATAGAAAAGAATTGGCCAAGATTATATTCCCCAAGACCTTCCTCTTCCATTTTCATTTTCAACTTCTCTTGTTTTGGTATAGGGGTGATTGAGCTAGAAAGAGAGGGTAGACTAACATAGGATGTGGAAGGGATATCTTTTCTATTGTTAGGTACAATGGTTTCTTGTTGATGATTGATATTGTTACAATATGCAAATGGATTTGCATCGACAAAGATTATGATTTCTACACCGTTATTGGGAAACTTGTTACACTGATGATAGGTAGATGGTACGACTTGCATGGCATGTATCCAAGGTCTTCCCAACAAGAGATTATATGGCAGAGGGAGGTCTAGAACTTGGCAGACAATATGATTTACCATTGGACCTACTCTGATAGGCAATACAACAGCTCCTTTGGAAGAACGCTCTACATCATCATAGGCTTTAAAGGTTATCTTTTTACTGGGATCCACTGATTCTACTGCATAGCCCAATATTGTGACCAACTGAAAGGTGCATATATTCAAGCCGGCTCCATTGTCAATCAAGACTCGCTTGATTCATTGTTGGTTTATAAATCCTTCAATATGCAAGGATGCATTATGAGGTTGTTGGAATGATGCATTGTCACTTTCAATGAAAGTGAGACATGGTGATGACTTTCGACTACCTACCATGGCTTTAAATTGATCTGTGTTGAGGTTGGCAGGGACGGATGTTTCTTGGAGACCTTGGTCCAAGATTGTTTTATTTGAGGGGGATAAGCGCAATATTTCTAATATAGAGATACGGGCTAGGGTCATATCCAATTGTTCCACAAGATTATACTTTTTGGGCAAGGGTGTCGTTCCTTGTGTTGTTGCTTTAATGGTGATCTTTCTACGATGCGTAAAAATGTTGCATGCAGGATTTGGATCTTTGATGATAAGTGTTGCAACTTGTTCATCAGCATCATAGAGTGATTCACAGTATAATTATATGGCACTTGGGTGTAATTAGTTGTAGTGTATGTGTTTCGCTCAGAGGTGGAAGGACCCCTTTGATCATGTGATGGAAGTGAAATTTTTGAACATTAGATGATCATCATTGGATGTTTTAGGGTCATGTCCTTCTATTTCAGTTTCTCCTCTGTCAATAAGATCTTGAACAAGATCTTTTAGTCAATGGAAATTGCTCTTTTTATGCCCTCTTCCCTGGTGAAACTCATAATGTTCATTATCTCTCCACCATGGAGTTTTGACGTGAGGTTCATAGTTAGATGTTTTCGGTAAGGTTACAAGATTAGAAGAGACCAATTGGCACAATATTGTTTTGATGGGTTCCCTTAAGGGTGTGTGCATGCATTTTGGTTTGTAGTTTTTTTGCCTTTGTTTTGGTTCTTCTTGTGGCGCATTGCGATCTTGATTTTGTGGATGAGTGATGGTGTTGTTTTTAGGAGGGGGATTTTATCCTACAAATTTGACCATGGGTTGTGCAGTCTTTATTGTTTGTGCATCTACTATCCTATCATTGACAATATTCTTGTTCTTGTTCCAAAAAATTGGTTTATCACTAGCAAAGCGTGGATGAGGGCCATCTTTAGGCTCATTATAGATTTTGATGAGTCTATTTTTGATGAGGGTCCTTTCACATTTCAATCCTTGGCTGATCATGTCTTCAAAGGACTCTATGCCCTTCATGTCTAAGTAGAATTCCATCTCGTCATTCAAGTTGGAAATGAATATTTCCACTAACTCTTGTTCAGGCAAATGAAGAGAGTGTCTGCTAGATAGTTGCCTCCACCATTGTAGGAAAGATGAGAATAACTCCCCTGGTTTTTGTTTGGTGTTGCATAAATCTACCATGGTAACATCTCATTCTATGTTATGTGAATAATGAGTGATGAACTTTTGAACTAGTTCCTTAAATGTTCTAATGCCATGTGGTAATTGGGAAAACCATTGTGTGGTTGTGCCTCCCAAACTTTGAGGAAAGAGGTGCATTAGATAGGTGTCCTCATAGGCCACCTCTAAACAAGCTGAGTTAAATTCTTGTACATGATCTCTAGGGTCTCCTTTACCTCTGTACTTTTCAATATTAGGTATTCAACCCCTCATGGAAAAGGTGGCATATGCATGTTCCTATCAAAGGGATTGGGACAAATATCGTTAAGTGAAAACCGGGTAGTCTTCACACCACTATTGAGTTGTTGAGCAAGATTGTCTACTTGTTGTCTCAACATGTCTATTTCTGTAGGAGGAGGAGGTGGGAGATTCGCTTGATGATTAAGGTCATAGCAGAAGTAATCCCTACCTCTTCCACCATCGTTACGACTTTGTTCATATTTCTATCGTATCTGTGTGGTATCAAAGTCAGAGGGTAGTTTGGCACCCTCTTGAGAAAGTCTTAGAAAATGAGCATCTGCATTGTTTCTGAGGATTTCTTCAAAGAGTCTATTGAACTTCAGATTGTGTTGTGCTTGTTCTATGTCTTTGGGAGTAGGAGTGCTAGGTTCTTCATCATTAGTGCCTCCTCCAATGGCTTCTTGGAAATCGTTGAGTTTTTCTTCTTCCTCATCTTCCATTCCGGTTTGTTGATTTTTCATTGATCTAGTGTGAGCCATGTTGTTTGAAAGTTTTGAGGTTGGTGAAAGTGATATTGAGTTTGTGATGAGATGTTTTGATGAGAGATAAGTGTTTTGTGAAATGTTTAGAAGATGGGTCTCTAACACTGAAGGTTGGATGTTACCAAAGTTTCTTTGTTAATTTCTTTTGTGTTTTCAACAATTTTGATGTGATAAGGTATAGCAAGTTTTGAGATGTGTTACAAACCAAGCTACCTAGTAATGAGAGGATACACTCATAAGCTAGTTTTAACCTTTGTAGAAATGCCTCTTAGGATGATTGATCCTAGATGTAGAGTCACTCTAAAAGTGATGTGTTGGTTTGATTTAAGCAATATCTAAAAAGAAATTAGGACAAGACCTTTTTGTGTTTTGAGAGTTGAATGGATTTATGATGTGTGAAGGTGAAAGTGAAATATGGAACTCAATAAAAACTTTGTGTCACAAAGGGGATTTCTATTTCTTCCTCTCCCTCAGGGGTTGGTGGTTCCCCTCCAGCTACGTTGTAGGTGATGCAAATGTTTGGACATAAAGCAGGATTGATTTTGCCTCCTTTGTTTTTGTGATAATCCAAGGCTCTATACTAAGTAAAAGCTCTATTTTTCAAAGGCTCCTTGTCGAATTCATTGGATTTTCCTTGAAGATACAAACGCATATGATGCAAGAAGGCTCTGTGTGAGATAAAAATTTGTCTATTGAGATAGAAAAACTTCCTTCTTTCGATAAGAGTCTTTGAACTCAATGGTCTTTTCTTCAAGTTGGTATTTTGATGAAGATTCCTTTTTTTTCAAGATCTAAGTGATGGTCATACAATTTGATATCTTGTTTGATGTTTGTTTTTGTTGGTCAATGTTGATGTAAAACTATGTTGGATGAATACTTGGTTTAAATTTGTTTTGAATTTATTTGACAAGAAAACAAAGCAAGCACACAAGCACAATAATATTTCCTCAAAATGCACAATAGGTGTGGATCTAAATCAACCCAATCCTAAACTTTTTGACCCTTTTCAAATGTTTTATATGTTTTTCCAAAAGCCTGAAGTCAGCTCAGATTGTTACTAGTCTGACACAAGATGAAGACACTTCAAACACACTTTATCCCTAAGGTCAATGGCCAGTTGCGATATTTTCAGCCCACATCTTGATATTTCTTCGACTTTGGTACTACATACCTTATGAATCCTGACATGGTACGTAAAAATGTGATATACTAGGTCTTGCACGAGCATATCAGATAGATGATCCCTATGATGGGGGAGTCACCACTTTTATCAAGCTACAAGTAGCCTTTCAAAAAGCCTTGTTTCTACTCAAGGAAATATGTATGGTGAGTGTCTTGGGAACAAAACCATCTATGCTCTTGCACTGAACTTTTCACAAATGTCCTTAATCAATACAATGGGTCGGCTTCTATAACAAAAGGTGTCTAGTAATGTTCGATGTTTTTGGACATAAGTTCATTCTGCACTGACTCACTTAAGAGACTTGTAACTTGTGGTGGGGCCCATATGTCCTTTCGGCAAGTTACACTGTAGGAATAGCTATACCCTAGGCTACAAATTTCACTCACACCTGATTTTTATAGCAGCTCGAACGATTTACCGCACGAGGTCGTTCCCAAGAGTGATGTGTCTCTTGGCAGGCATCTCTTAAAAATATAAAATTTTGAGCGTTACTAACACTTTTCTCTTGCACCTAGGACCATGAAAGCCAAGGGAGAGGATAGTGTGTGTTAGAAGTAGGACCACTCTACAGATTTTTGCACAAGTGTGCCAAACACTGAAAACACTTGTTCTTTTTAACTAGTTTATTGCAATTTGATTTAAATTCTATTTGGACATGTTGCTTCAACAAGCATGGTGTTATTTTTAACTTCAAGGCAATATGTTATCTAACTAGGAAAGCAAAATCCTGGTCAACCAAATTGAAGCACGTTTTTGCTTAAAGTAAAATTGAGTTTGTAACAAAAAAGGGACAAATTGTTTGTTCTTTTTAAACTTGCAAAAATGAAGTGTTGATTGTGAATTTTAGCCTTTGCAAAAAATGAAAGTTTGTCTTGTTTATTTTAAACCCCAAAAATAAAAATTTGTTCCTAACTTGCAATAAAACAAATTTGTTTGTTTGATTTTTGTGGTTCTTTTTAACTTGCAAGATGAAGTTCCTTATAAGCCCCAAACTGAAAATTTGATTGATTTTTATAACCCAAAATGAAATGTGAAGTTGTTTTTAATCCAAAAGGGAAAGTGAATCTTTTTTAATCCAACTTTAAAACAAAGTTAGAAAGCAAAAGAAATTAAAATTCCTAACTTAACTCCTTGAATCCTGCAAAGAAGTTAGCAAAAAACCTACACAATAAAAATAATTTGTTAGTGAAATGAAGGTCTTGGTGGGCTTCTACAAGCCTAAAATTTTGATTTTTTGGTTACATAATATTTTTTTTGCTCCTTTGTCTAAACACAGAAGCGCTACTTTAATACAAATGCATTAAATGAGTGACAAAAGAGCTAAAATAACGCCAAAGGCACTATGAAATGGACAAAAGCACTAACTTAATATGTCAAACAGAATGAAAATTTTGTCAAACAGAGAGAGCAAAAGTGCTAAACTAGTGACAATAGCGCTAAAAAAAGGACACGAGCGCTAATTCACCAACAAAAGCGCTAATTCACCAACAAAAGTGCTAAATCTCCAACTTTCAAAGGCGCTAAAGCGTGTTCAATAGCACTAAAGTGCAACCTGTGTGTCAATTTCAACAATAAAAAAAATTAGTAGTTTTATTAGATCAGAAAGCTGTGTGTTTGATTCACGTCGGGTTCACCAAATGATTCTCTACAAAAAGGATGTTAGGAACACACACATTCAATTCATTCAAACGTTAGTGTTAGTATCATAAATGAAATACGATCCTAAGCAAGCATATCAAGAGAGATATCAAACATTTAATGGAAAGCATACAAAAACAAAAGAAAGACACTAGACCCTTCCAAATGCTTGCCAACATATTCATGGCTACTCCTCCCTTGTTCCTCTCCTCTCCAAGTTCCACATGAGTGTAGCCCTTAGCTTTCTGCACTACTATGGAAGTCTTATGGAGATTCAAGATTCATGAAATTGATTAACAAAAGATTATGCAAATGCAAGTAAACTAGATATGAGAAAGTAGTTAATTAATCTATATTGATTTTAACCAAAATTATAATTTAGATTAGATGTTCCTAAAATTCTCTCTCAAATTTCACTATAGATTAGATGCATACAAGATTTATGGATCTGGATATGAGGAAAAATAGAGAAATGGATGGTTGAGATTGAGTACTCTCAACAAGGGTCAGGATTGATGGGTTTGTGATCCATGTGAGGGCTTTCAACCCAATCCCAAGATGACAAATGTCATCATGAGATGGCTTGAGATAAGAGGGAAGAATCATTAAATGCTTGAAATGACCTGAGGGTTACCCTGGGAGTGTTTGGTTAGGCTTGAGTTAATGGATAAAGATTTTATCCAAGGAAAATGCTTTTACCCAATGGATAAACTCTTGTGCAAGAGTTAGTGGGGATAACCATGGTCAAAGAAATGAATGCTTGAAGAGACGCATGGGTTAGATGGGGGTTAATTTAGAGGGAAAGTCTCTAACCATGTGGGTGACTTGAGTTAATCATTAATAGTTATGTAAGAGCCATAAGTGGTTTTGAAGACTTTGAGGGTTAACTTGTTGAAGACACAAAGCATTGAATGTTTTTCAAAGACTTTGGAGGCTTTGAGAAGTGACTTCAAGTTGCTTAGGAATATGACAATATTTAGGAGATGGATTAGGCTAATTAGAAGGGGTTAGAAGAGTCTAGAAGGTGGTTAGAAGAGAAAGTGGGTTTGGTGGGTGAGAGAAAATAGGATTTTAATTGAAATAAAATTCATTTATTTCAATCAAATAGGTGCAACTTGCATTTGTAGGAAAATGCAAGTTGGGGGGGTGGGGGGGGGGGGGGGGGGGGGTAGTTTATGGATTTAAATATTTATTTATTTATTTATTTAAAGGAGGAAAGGGGTTAAATTAAATAAATATGTTTTATTCATTTAATTGATTGTGAATTTGGTTTAATGATTTAATTTAAATAAATTGAATAATTTATTTAATTAATAGGAGAAGAGGTTGAGGATGATTTAATTAAATATTAATTTAATTAACTGATGACTGATGGTTAAATAATAAAATTAATAGTAGATATTCATTTTATTAAGTGGATAGATTTATGTGACTATAGTAGCTTTTTTAATCTCCTCCATCAAAAAGTTAATGTTTAGCATCATATTATCTATCTCGTTGATACATTATGGAATACACTCAAGTAGCTTGTCATCTAAATCCTTACATTGAATTGATTGACCCACCAAAAATAATTTGAAATACAATATTGTTTCAGCTTAAATGCATTATCTTTCTTTGATGCTTGAACCATCGGTTGCTATTATTTCTTCAATCTAATTTTGTTCTGAGACATTTAACTAAGGAGTGAAAGAATTTGGTATTGATATCACCAACCCCCAACCAATTCTCTCTTGCCTTCTCTCTCCATAATAATTCTTCTCTCACAAGTATTATTGTGTGCTTCTTATTCAGGTATTTTTCTTTGATGAAATCTTCCTTAAACATCCCTAAGCAAATAATTATTTCATTCAAATCTACCAGCTCCTCCTTGACTATATTCTTCACAAATATATTTTTTAAAGTGCTTGATATTCCATGTCTTGATTTTGTCCTTCATAAATCCCAGTCTCTTCATAAATTAGTGTGAAGGCATGCCTCTAAAGGTGTTATTTTCCTTTCAGTAGTTGCTAATATTCATGGTTATTGACTATAGTGTTAGCATGAACAATAGTAGGAGATCCAAGGACAAATATCATGTCTTAAAAAGTGAAGAGAACCTCACTCCAAGGTTACAGAAGGTTGGGTATTAGCCATGCATGGCAAATCAGTTGTAACAAATGTGCATTATTTTCAAGGGGGGCTATCGGTATATCACTTCAAGCTAAAAATTATGAAATTATTCAATTACCTACTCAAATAGTTGAAATAATCTTTTTTCATTAAAATCTACTCTAACGTTATATTATATCTATGAATGTGAAATAAACTACAAAAGATCAAGGACTCAATAAAAGAAACAAAATAAATTGAAATTTGAAACTATGAGACAATGTTGATTATAAGATCATTCAAAGCATATGATGATTATACCACATCGAAAGAAACCATATTAATACAACTTAGATTAACACAATTTATGAAAACATGATGCAATCTTCTGAAGAATAAAATAATAATCTTAAATTCATCTAACTACATAACCATACCTATGCACACATATAGGATCATATTCCTAATAATGTCTTCAAAGAATCAATTTAGTCAAGTTATCCTTTTCTATTGAATGACAATATGATGAACAAGACCAATTAATAAAATTGTTTGGATAATCAACACAGGTTGAAATATTGAAATTTGAAGTTAATTCATTCAAATTTCACAAGTTTGGTATAAATTCTCACAGCAAAATTAAATGAATAATTCACAATAATGTCTGCACTACTAATCCAACCATTTCTTCAACTAAATGAAGAGTTTATATAGAGTTTACAACACCCAATTTGCAAACCCAAAATTGGGGTTTCTATGTTAAATTTTGGGTCAAAAGTTATTGAAAATAACAAATAAACACCCTAAAACTACTCAAAAACTAAATCTATGACTCCCTAAAACTCATGCAAGAGGTACATGATGGATTTGGGCAGCCAAATCTAAAGATAACATATTTTTCCATTATTTGGAGACCCAATTAACTATTGTTCTATTTTTCATGGGTTTCTTCATCCAAATGTGGATTTTATTTCTCGTTCTTTTGTTGCACTTGACTGAAAGTCATTGGAGTGATATGGACATGGGAACCTTAGCCAAAATTCCCCACATTGTGCACATTCAACCCTTGTGCAAATTAAAGTTATTGGAGCTACAAGTCAAAACATTATTTTTCATGATGTTGGTTACCTTTACACTACTATGATAGTATTATTTCAAAATTCAAATGTATTTTATCTTAAAAGTGTCATTATCTCTTAAAAATGTTGATTAAAAGAAACCACCATATGACAATGTGTTGCAAGGTTGATCAGAATGAGCTACTTATGTGTTGTCATTTATGTCAACATACTTTGGTTGTCATTAGTGACTGGTTTGTGCAAGTGATGTTGAGTTTTATGTGCAATTGTGTTGAGTAATTTTCTCTACATATCTTCTATGTTGCTTATTTATCAGTGTGGTTTTGATATGTTGTTTAGCTGTGTTTAGAGATGTTATATTATGGATTTGGTGCTCCGGATTTCTATGGTGAGGAATTTATGTTTACCAGTATGTTTAAAAGTGTTTGATAGTGTTTTTGTATGAAATCCATGCTCTGCATTTCTCTGTGTTATGGTCCCTAGCATTGTGGTTTTGGAGTTAAGTTGATAATGTCCTTAGATTCACTCTATTTAGTTGGTACATGTTCTTGGGCTTCAGAAGCATAATTTCCAAGTTTGATGGTGTTTTACTCTAGGTTTGGCTGACCTTGGGTCTTTACACTTCATATTGTTTCTCCAATGATTATGATCTTTGTATAGCATGTTTGATGATTATTTTGGTCCTAATTAATCTTAATGTGTTGTAGTCCACTTTACATTCTTTTCCACCATCAAAATGTTTAGTGTTGACCAAATTTCAATTGTGTTCAATTAGTTGCTTAGCCGACCTTGGGAGACTTTGAATATATGAGAATGATATATATAGTGATGCTTGGGTGTTGTGGATGTGTGAATAGATTGGTGAAAGAAAGTGAAATGCGATGAAGGTGTATGAAAGAGGATCTATCTTCCTGACTATTTGATAGTTGATGTTGAGTTGTTGCAAAGTGTTAAGTAGTGTGATTTAAGAAATAAGTTTAAAATTTGTACAACTCAACCCCACGTCTCGGTTGTGGTGTGCATTAGTTGTAATGGTGAAAAATTAAGGTTTCACCCAATGATGAAACCAATATATTGAGCCTTAAATCAACAAGGATGGGACTAAGAATCCTGATTAGATTCATTAGTTGAATTTGAATACCCTCTTTTTAAATTGAATTGTGAAAATGTTGAAATTAGGGTAAATGTATGTAAATTAAAGTAATTATGCATAAACAATGAACTATAGTCATCAACTAGAGCCACAAACTATATTTGAGCAATATGTGAGTGTTTGGATTTATTCCCAAAAGGTCATCCTAAGTTATTGGGACCAGAATGCTAGTCACTTTGGTCCTCTGTACTTTTTGTCATCCAAACAAAAATCTATTTATTTCTATGAATAAAGTTGATCCTAATAATTATAGCTCCACACCTATTCCTACAAACACTTGAGAAAGGAAAATGGTTGGGAATAGGGGCTTTCCTTAGGTCAAACCCCAATTTTAGAATTAACCATGAAGTAGAACTAAAATGTAAATGAATTTCTATAATGGAAATGATTTCCTTTTGAGGGAAACACTAGAAAAATGTTTGGAACACTGATGTTATACCTCTTTATGAAGTTTTGTTTGTCTTCGTGATGAATTAGGGTTTCATGTAGTCCTCATAAAACATAGAACATGAATGTCAACTCCAATGCTTGAACCTTGAATTTAGTTATGCTTTGATGCTTGAAACAAAATTGATTGCTTAGTCAAATGATTTTGAATGAATGCTTGAGGGCTTGAATTTTCCAATTGATTGAATGTATATCAAAATGACACAGGTAGACCTCCTTTAATACATGCTTGGTTGAAAAACAAATTAATTTTTCAACATGGGCTGACATGAGAACCAAGTTCTTGCCCATTTAAATTCACCATTAAGATGCCCCAAAATGGGCCCTAATTGGGAGGACCTGAGCGTTGGGTATTTTGGTCCTTGAGGACCAGGGTGTTGGCACTCTAGTCTTGACTAATCAAGGACACAGAAAATAGGGGAGAAGGTATGGATGCTAAAAAAGAATGAGTTTGGTGCATGGTGTGAGCATAATCAGGGCTCCAATTAGGCCTTGAGAGATGAACACCAAGGTGAGGGCCCAAATGAGGGAAAAATTGTAAGGGAGTAAGATTTAGGATGCTACATTTAGCCCCCACTTTAGCAAGAATATGAAACCAAGCATACTCTTGATAAAGTAAAAAGGTCTGCATTGAAAACTTTTATCAAGTCATCAAAGAGGCAAGATACACCAAGCCCCTAATGGACTTTAAGATCTTACTACTTCAATATTGAGATAAAAGGGACATCATAAGAAAAAAGAGAGAAAGAATCATGATTGCTATCCTATTAAAGTTTTCTTACTATGTCATGAAAAAGATACATACCAAATTACGAAACAAAAGGCTCAATTTCCAAAGTAACTTGACAATCAAAACATGTGAAAGTGTGTGCATAAAGTGAAACTTTTAGTAGAGTATATCCATGTTAAATTGATTATATACGCCTTATTGGGAGTAATTTCTTTAAGGTAGCATTGATCCAAAAGACAAGTACGTTACCACAATGATATGCCCCCAAGAAAGGAAATCAAAGGATAATGGTCACAAAACACATAAGGGTTGTACTAACTCTGGGGTCAATATACTCTTATGATAAATAATGTATATCATGAAATATATTTGCATTGAATTGACATCATTCCCCAAAGGACGTAGAATCATAATGGAAGAAGGGCACATGTGTTTTTTGAGTCAAAATGGAAGAGGCCAAAAGAGATCTCAACACTTTGCATCATCCCCAAGTAGATAACACAAGGGACAACAAATAGAAGAATTGAGATATAAATAGAAGAATATTACAAACAAGCAAGAGAAGAGAGAGAGGGAGAGAGAGAGAGAGAGAGAATCTACAACATGAATGAATCTAATCAAGCAATTCATCTGCCTCCCAATCTTGTTGAGCATTGTTTTGAGAAGGTGGACAAGATGAAAGAGGAGCAACTTCAAGCATGATAGATGGAGCTACTGCAAGTTCCAAAAAGGACCATGCTCTAATGATGGGTCACTTTGTCTATTACTAGGATCTAGGATTAATGCTTTTAAAAATTTCTTAGATAAATCATTATAAACATCAACATGTAGTGACCTAAATTATTCCTGATGCATTTATGATACTTATGCATTATGCCAAATGCATTTATGACAAAGTTCATTATCAAGATTTCACTACTTTGACATTGTGGGATCAAAAGACAAAATGTTTCCAAATTCCCTAAGAGCTTATTTGGGACTATCCTGGTATGGATGAAGGCACGGTGCATAGATATTTTCTCATCATGCTAACATCACGATAGATTCTCGAATCCAAAATCGTATATCTTGCATCAGGCATTTTTTGACACATCTCCCTTCACTTGAGTGTGTCCATAACAGCTATTCTCGCCAATTCTTTGCATTAAAATCTTATTCTCTTTCTCATTGGGAGCTCTAGACACTCTTGGAAATAAAGCTCTCAAAAGAATTACTCTCTCATGTACTTGGCTCTCATCATGATCACTTGGCTACTATCTTGTAGCGACAACACTATCTTGATCTTTTTCATGCTCTCATCTCAAGAGAGGGGTTTGGCTTGAATTCTTTTTCTTCTCTCTTATCTCTCATCTTCTATTTCTAACATTGCATGCTTTGCATTGTTGTATCTTTGAATGTATCGGTAGCATCCTAAAATTGTGACACTTGCAATTTCGACTGCATTTGGGTCTTCACGATGGCGATGCAACACAGAACCTGAATGGAGACCCTGAAACTTGTTCATGACACCAAAAACTGCATTTTTCAACACCCTGGCCTGATCCTCCTTGCACCTTGTTGTCCCTGGAGGTGGGACCATGGCGCCCAGCACCCTAGTCCTTTTGGACTAGGGCACCCAGTGCCCTGGTCCCCCAGGACCATGGCGCCCAACACCCTGGTCCCTGGCCCTATTTTGGGCCCGGTCTCTGTTGGGGCTTCGGGTCTTTAAGTTTGCAAATTGGAAAATAATCTTCCTAGGTCGACCTAAGGTCGGGAAAATCAGTCTATTAGCCCTAATTGACAAGTATATAAACTACTTTTCCTCTCCTAGAAAGGGAGGAAGGAAATAAGCAAGAGCAAGACGCGGAAGCGATATTCAAACATTCAAACATTCAAGCATTCAAGCATTCCTTCAAGCAATTGAGCATTCTAAGTCTCCATTCAAGGCTAGGTGTTGCATTCAAGACAAGGATTCAACCATTGAAGAGGAGATCACATACAACATACAACATACTACATACATTACACCTTCGCATGTAAGAATACAAACATTCTTACAACAAGGTTGTAGGTACGCGGCTGTAATTGAAGATCTAGAATCCTTGTGCAGAGACGAATAGATCCACCTTCGTTTCGCGGATTTTTCGGAGGACCGTGTGCACGCCGGGCGCCATTATCCCGTCAACTTTTGCTCAAATTTGCAGAACAGCACCCTCTCGACATTTTACTGCTAATTCTAGGTCCGCAGCTTCATCCTATATTCCTATCTCTGTTTATAAGTGAATCTTTCTCACTTTTCATGCATTCCTAGCTTAATCTTTCTATCCATATTTCTTTACAAAAGAGGGTATCCTTGATGTCCTAACCCTTGAAACTCATTTAGAATCCAATCTTGCATTGTGTGGGATTGGATCTTGTGGGTTTCAACCCCTCTTTTGAATGTAAAGTCCCTCCTAAGTGAAAACCATCAACCCTAGTGACTCTCCCTTCTCTCTCCTTGGAGTTGGGGAGGGGAGAACGACTAGGGTTCAATTTTTCTGCTTTACAGTATCTATTATCTAGGTGCATTTAATCTACCATTTATCATTTATCTTGTATCTATAGAAATAGGATTCTTCCTCCATTAAGTGAGGTTTGTTTCTATAGTGATTATCATTTATCTTATATCTTATGTAGTAGGGTTTTTCCTCCATTAAGAGGGTTAGTTTCTATTAAGGTTATGTTTATATCCAATCTATCTATCTGGTTATCTGTGGTGGTGGAAACACCAAAGCGAGGATTTCACCGAGGCAAACCTCTATACTGCCCCAACATTTTCCCTTGTCTCTATGTGCACAAGTGGTGAACAGAGGTTATGTGTGACTAAGGATGAATTTTGGAATGTTTCTGGTATATTTTTAGATTTTTGTTCATATAGACAACTGTGTGGTGCATAGACATCCCCGTGACGTACTGGAGTCTAGAACCTAAGACCGAATAGGTTCTCTGGTATAATTTACTTTCCATTTGTGGATTTCCATAGTAACTAGAGCTCCTTTGCTTTGTTGTATGTTTCAATATTTTGTAGTTTAAATAGTTCAGTTTAGTGGTTATTTCATCATTATATTTTGCATACCCTAGCTCACCTTTAGCACTAGTTTAAGTGAGGTAGCAGTGGTCGGTATTTTCTCTGAGATTCATCATCTTAGAGTGCCTAACAAATTCCCTCCTCTACATTTTGGTGAGCTTGACATAAATGCCTCATGTCAAATCTCTTCCTTTTGGAATTCAATGCGTTTGACAAGGCATTCTCTAAGGATGACTTCGATATGCTAGAAGATGTCTTAGATGACTTCTTGGAATCATCTCCTTCTAGTAATGGATATGTAAAAGATGGTCCATCTTCAAACTCCTCTTCCTTGATAGAAGAAAAGTTTGTGAATGTCATTGTTGTCTCTGTTGTTGCACGAAAGCCTAAGAGACTATGCATTTATGTGACGACAATTAGTCCTTCTCCTAAGAAAGCCAAAACTATTGGAATGGAAACCATTCAAGGAAGATGCTCTTAATTTGCATACCAATTCTATACAATCTAGATAGCCTTCCTACAATACCATTGCTCATACATATAATATTGTTGGAATCAAGGATCGCTGAGATGGGGGGGGGTGAATTAGTGATCTATTCGTTAGCAAAAAAAATTATTTGACTTTAAACCACCGAAAGCATAAACATGGAACTGAAATGCAGAAACATAAAACAATCAACCACAAAATCATGACACCGGAATTTTTACATGGAAACCCAAATGGGAAAAACCACGGTGGGATTTGAACCCACAATATTATTCCACTATGGCTAGTAGCAAAATAATATTACAATGTGGGGAATTCACAGGCATTCAGGCACACTACCTAGAGCTCACTGCTCAAATACAATAAGGGCTACAACCCCAGAAGTCTCACTACCTTACTGATTAATTACAATGATGAATTATAGTAAAAGAACTAGGTAAGTGCACAAAGATGGTGGTCAGAAAAGTGGACACCACCCCAAAAAAACATGGAAAAACAAGCAGCACGTACGTGGTTTTAAAATTTGAAATTCCCGCATACGCGCTTAGGTTTGCTCTTCCTGAGCCTAGAGAAGATAGCACGTACGCGTTGCTTTTAGAAAAATGAGTGTGTACGCGCTACACCTAGGAAAATGAGCATGTACACACTACTCATAGGAAAATGGGTGCGTATGCGCTAATAATTCAAATATAACCGCATACGCTGTGCCTCGTAAAAAAAGTTTTAAAAAAAACTGGGTCTCATTTACTCGTGAATAGCATGTTTTTTACTTCGTTTTTTACCCATTTCTTCTCCTAAACTGTGAACGGGGTGCTAGATTTTTCCTCCAAGCTATGGATCAAGGTTAGTTTTGTTTAATTTTGTCTTTCTTTCTCGTTTGTTCAATTTGTTTTACATTTTGAATTTAATTTCATTAATTTTGATTAGGTTTTTTCATTTTTTGTTTCAAAAACTAGATTCTTCTAATCCACAAGAACAACCAAATGCACCTCCTGAAATCCCACAAGAACAACCAAATGCACCTCCTGAAAACACACAAGAACAACCCCCAATTCCTCATTTTGACCACACCCGAAACATAGAAGCAATTAATTAATCAATTAGGACAAAATACTTCTAAAATCAATAGACTGATTGTTAAATTGAAAACTTCTGAACTTGAGCATCATCAATCCCTCGCCACTAGCCTAGAAACATTAGCTAGTGGTGTCATAGTTGTTTCCACACAAATTACCAAATGGGGAAGCTTTAGGAATAGGTGTCATCAATTCTATGTCGATGGGATATCATACGATGGGGTAAAAAACAAAAATATTACTAAACAACAAATATGTGCCCTTTTCATTGATCCCAAAACTGGTCAGTCATTACCTCTTAATGCAAAGAGGTTTCCCATACATTGGTGTACCAATGTGCAAATAAAGAATTTTTTTTGCAGAGGTGGTGGATGGTCTTTAATGATCCACCTTGTAATAATTATGAGGTGCCATTATATTTTTTAAGAAAAGTATATTGTGAGTTTGTGCTCAATGTGCGCCCAAACTATTTTGACATGAGAGAGTTCCATGGTAGAGGTGGTGGAGCCCGTAGACGATTACCCGTGAAGAGTCGCCGCCCCCTAGCACCCAAACCCAAGGTGCATCAAGTTGTCCCAGTAGAGTTGAAAGAGTCGATGGAGCTACAGCCTCTTCAGGAAGCCATGGCATTGGCTGGTGCCATCATCTAGCATGGGACATCATTAGCACACCCTATTGTATTGGATGATGAGCCATTAGGTGGCCACAAAGAGACCATCTAGCATATGTGTGTCAATTGCTCGGGGATATGCTCGGGGTAGATGATGCAGCTAGTGCAGATGGATCCTCATCTCATATGTGCACGATTTGTGGGAGTAGATGTCAGGCCCACATGGTTGAGGATTTTGCGCTGACAGATGAGTTGATGGACATGGTGTTTGCCCATGAGCCACAGACATAGGTGTGTTGATTTGAATTCATAGCATTTTACTTATCAGTCACTTTAAATTTGTAATTACATAAATGAATTTTCATTTATACATCGATTTAAATTGAGACAAATAATATGCATTTAGGATGCAGCAGCGGTATCCCATACTCCTCCTCCAGTTACTATAGTTGCAACTTTGATGCCTGAGGTATAAATTTTGTAACATGTTAAAATAGAATAGTACACTTTGAATTCAAAAAAATACAAGATATACTAACTATCTTTAATGCTTGGTCCAATTTATGGTTTTTAGGTGTTGACAGGGGATGAAATGTCCCAGATTGATGACATCATGCTCTCAGCGATCGATTTTGGCCTACAAGGCTATACGGTATCATATTTTTTACAACCCTTTTTATGTATTGTTTTGATGGAATATGCAAGTCATTTCATTTTAGATTTTTAAAATTATGTTTAATTTATTATCTGTACTAATATCTCATGTTAATTTTGTTTTTTTAGGGTACCCCCTCCGCATCTAGGGCTTGTCCTAAGAAAAAGGATTCCTCAAAGATGCCAAAACATAGTAAGAAGGTAATTGAACACATTTTTAGTTGTACAATTGTTTGAAAATGTTGAAATCAAGTATTAGTTGGGGTTTGTAGATTGATTAGTGTTTTTTGTCTATTTTACATGTACAGTGGCCATTGAGCTATGTGGATTTGTTGAATGCACCTGATTCACCCGTGGATCAAGAGAGGGTGGAGGTATGTATCTCTACTTTATTTTCTTGATTTCATGATTATATGTGCATGTACATGTGAACTTGTGATATATTATAATCTTATAATTTTTTCATACAGGAAATATCCATACCTATTTCATCAATGGTGAACCCTCCTCCTTGCACTGGAGAAGTATCTCACGATCCGGTACAGTTTTGTTTGATATGTAAAATCAATTATTTTTAACCTTCAATACTTATCATTATATTAATTGTATTTAATATTTTAACATTTTTTATATAGGTAATAGCGACAGTTTCTACATCGATGGTGAGTCATCCTCAGTCCATTGGAGAAGCATCTCAGGCACAGGTACGTTATTGTTCTCTATATTATAGCTTTTAAGTGTTTTTGATATATTTATGTTAGTAAATTGTATTAATTTACATTTAATCTACAATAGACCCCTTCGCGGTATGGCCATAACGTGGATCCATTTAAGTATGTCTTCAAGAAAACTCCTAAGAGTGACAAGGAGAGGAGAGCAAAGATATTAGCTCCTAGATCAGTTGATGAGGTAATCTACATTTCAATTGCAAAGGAATTAAATTTAAATGCATAGTTATGTTGTTAATTGTGAACTATTTTCTACAAAAGAATTCTAACTTGGCTTTTGAATTGTGGTTTTGCAGCCATCTACAGAGCCGCGTACTGCATCGAAGAGCCTTGATTTTGATGATCCACCACAAGTTTAGGATCATATAGTATTATTTTTGGTCATAGAATGACCAATACATTTAGATATATTCTACATTTTTATTATATATCGATTTGGACATGGCGTATGCCACATTTTTGTAATACTTGTATTGACTTGGTAGACATGCCTTTATATATATATATATATATATATTCGATCCAATAAATGTGTACTGAGTTCATTATTTTGTATTCATTGTATTTTGTGGTTGTCTTTTTATAAATTTAAATGAATATTTGCATATGTAATCAACAATATGAATATAAACAACAAAAATATATGATATAAAACATTGCAATCGTGGAATATGATTTGATAAAATTTCTAAAATGTTGAATTAACCCTACAAAACTCCTTGTATTCAGTTCATTATTGTGTATTCGTTGTATTTGGTGGCTGCCCTTTTATAAATTTAAATGAATATTTGCATATGTAATCAACAATATGAATATAAACAACAAAAATATATGATATAAAACATTGCAACCGTGGAATATGATTTGATAAAATTTCTAAAATATTGAATTAACCCTACAAAACTCCTTGTATTCAGTTCATTATTGTGTATTTGTTGTATTTGGTGGCTTCCCTTTTATAAATTTAAATGAATATTTGTATGTGTAATCAACAATATGAATATAAACAACAAAAATCGACAATATGAATAAAACAACAATATGTGTTTGGTGCGAGAGCACTCTCACGCTCACAATGGTCAAATTTTGTTCGTGTGCACAAACCGACATCACGAGAATGTCCGGGTGGGAAGGTTTATGCTAGACGTGCCCTTGTCATGCATCCCAAAGCACCGAAACATCGAGAGTCATACCATACCGGTGTGATCTCTCAAGTGCCCTGAGTCCAAAAAATGGTCAAAATTTGACAGACTGTTTCTTTAAATCCAGGACACATATGGTTGATCTGTTTGAACTCGTGGGGTTGTGTGAGGCTCCTCTACAATCATCTATCTCAATTTTTGATGAGTCAAAGCTATTTTCAATTGGTAGCATTTTTTTGCCTACTGCAAAAACCGTCAGTTGCATGCAATGCAAAGTTGCCAGATTGGCTAGAATTGGTTCGGTCTGTCGTGTGCACAAACCGATGTCGCGAACGTGTTCGGGCGGGTAGGTTTATGTTAGGCATGCCCCTGTCATGCATCCCAAAGCGTCGGAATGTTGAGAATCATACTATACCAGTGCGATCTCTCAAGTGCCTTGAGTCCAAAAAATTGTCAAAATTTGACGGATTGTTTCTTTAAATCCAGCACACATATGGTCAATTCATTTGAACCTGTGGGTCACATGAGGATCCTCTATAGTGTCCTATCTCGGTTTTTGATGACTCGGAGCCATTTTTGATTGGTAGCATTTTCTCACCTGCTGCAAAAACTATCAATTGCATGTAATGCAAAGTTGCCAGATTGGCTAGAATTGATTTGGTCGTCATGTGCACAAACCGGCATCGCGAGCGCATCTGGGTGGGTAGTTTTACACTAAGTATTCCCCTACCATGCATCCCAAAGTGTTAGAACATCGAGAGTCATACCGTACCAGTGCGATCTCTCAAGTGCCCTGAGTCCAAAAAATTGTCAAAATTTGATGGACTGTTTCTTCAAATCCAGGACACATATGGTCAATCCGTTTGAACCCATGGGGTCACGTGAGGCTCCTCTACAATGTTCTATCTCATTTTTTGATGAGTCAGAGGTATTTTCAATTGGTAGCATTTTTAGCCTGTAGCAAAAATCGTCAGTTGCATGCAATGCAAAGTTGCCAGATTGGCTAGAATTGATTTGGTTCGTCATGTGCACAAACCGACATCGCGAGTGCATCCGGGTGGGTAGGTTTATGCTAGGCATGCCCTTGCCATGCATCCCAAAGCACCAAAACGTTGAGAGTCATACTGTACCGGTGTGATCTCTCATGTGTCATGAGTCCAAAAAATTGTCAAATATTGACGGACTGTTTCTTCCAATCGAGGACACATATGGTCGATAAATTTTAACCTGTAGGGTTGCATGAGGCTCCTCTATAATGTCCTCTCTCTATTTTTGATGACTCGGAGCCATTTTTTATTGGTAGCATTTTTCGCCTGTTGCAAAAACCGTCGATTACATGCAATGCAAAGTTGCTAGATTGGCTAGAATTGATTCGGTTCTTCGTGTGCACAAACCGACATCATGAGTGCATTTGGGTGGGAAGGTTTACACTAGGCATGCTCCTGTTGTGCATCCCAAAGCACTGAAACATTGAGAGTCATACCGTACCGGTGCGATCTCTCAAGTGTCATGAGTCCAAAAACTTGTCAAATTTTGATGGAGTGTTTCTTTCAATCGAGGACACATATGGTCAATCTGTTTGAACTCATGGGGTTGCATGAGGCTCCTCTACAATGTCCTTTCTCATTTTTTGATGACTCAGAGCCATTTTCGATTGGTAGCATTTTTTCGCCTTCTGCAAAACTCGTCAGTTGCATGCAATGCAAAGTTGCAGGATTGACTAGAATTGATTCGGTTCATCATGTGCACAAACTGACGTCACGAGTGCATTTGAGCAAATAGCCATAGGGGTCATAGATTGAGACTAGATACAATTTGAGCAAAAATTGTCATTGTTGTCAAAAAAATTGTATCTAGTCTCAATCTATGACCCCTATGACCCGATAATGACTCAAATAATTCTCCATGATCATACAAGAATCAATAATTCTCATGATTAACCAAGGACACATCACATATACTCAAAACATACTCACAAAACATTGACACACAAAATAATCACAAAACATTGTCACATATTATTCAAAAATTTGCCTCTAAATATGGTCAAATCAGCTCTTGACTATTTGATTATACTGAAAAATGTCTTACAAATCATCTCATGGGCTTTTATTCAAAATTTGGCATTACAATATGTTTGATTCAACTCATCACCATTTTAATATACAAATCATCTCATGGGCTTTTATACAAAATTTGGCATTACAATATGTGTGATTCAGCTCATCGCCATTTTTAATATACAAAATTTGGCATGTAGATATGTACAAATCAACTCATTGTCATTTAAATATACAAAATTATGCCCCTAAACATGTAAAAAACAGCTCATGGGCATTTATATATACAAAAAATGAATATAGAACAATTTGTAAACAATTTATACAAAATTCTCAAAATCATTCTACTATGAGCCGTAGAATCAATCAAGTGAGCCTTCAAGATCGGCTCTAACCCGTATTGTGTCAAGTATTTCCTTGTGGTCAGTTTCATGAACTTTCCATAAAATCTTGTTATGAGGTCTACCACGATACTTCATCAAATGGATATTTGTTGCAACAACAAGGTTAGAGAAATGAAGAATATGTTTGTGTGTTTCAAAGTCCTCGAACAACAAAACATCAGAATTATTGAT
The DNA here is from genome assembly GCF_030272615.1 of Cryptomeria japonica. NCBI lineage: Eukaryota > Viridiplantae > Streptophyta > Pinopsida > Cupressales > Cupressaceae > Cryptomeria > Cryptomeria japonica. Next base: position 268,633,182 of record NC_081411.1, read on the forward strand.
AGGGTATCTCTGAAGCCATGTTCCTATCACGACAACAAACCCTATTGGGTACTCAATACCCTCTCTATCAATGATTGTTGTTGTCAATTTTCTTTTACGCTCAACACAACGACAGAAACAGTAATTTGTTCCTTCTTCATTGTTCTCTTCTACAACAACTACATACACATGACCTGCATTTTATAAAGTGTTAATTAATACCAAAAATAAAGTATGATGTACAACAAAATGAACCAAAAAGAATACTTGCAAAAAAATTAACTCAAAAAATCACCTGAATCCACTGATGTCTCCATCTGGCTCAATTGTAGTGCTTTGGGAATTTGATATGAATCAATGGGAACCAACGGTCTACAAGACCATTTGTCAACCCACTCTTGTGATTCACATTCTTCCCACAAATAATACATGCATGAAGAGAAAAAACATACCATTTGTCTCGTATAAATTACTAGTGAACTTGAATTTGAACTCATAAATGAGTGCATGTCACTCGATCCTGCAATTGTACAACAATCTAGATAGTTTTCAATGTTAGATTCTGTGATCAACCAAAAATATCTACGAACCATTGGCATACCTAGATTACCTGGACCCATCGTAGACTCACACCATCGCACAATTATTTCTGCATCTATCAACTCAGCACCACCTTCATACTTCAATTCTTCCCTAGCTAGGGCTCTTTTCACGCATGCTCCTCCACCATCGTGCTCTCCCTTACCATGTCTAGCCTCAGTGAAATTCCAAATATGTTATACACCGCTTGTCATATACATCCTTGTCAACCAATAAAACATCCTTGCATTCTTGAATTGTGCAGTGTAATTATCTGACCATATTAAGTGTCGGTTGTATCATATGTTCCTTTCCCTTAAACTATCATAGAAAATTTTAAATCATCCTTATACAAACTCCAATGAATGAGTACGATCAACACTTATGTAGAAGTGATACTCTCTTACAACCTTTCTATCCTCCTTTGTGCTATCATCTGCATGCATAAATGCTATGTGTACAAAAATAGAAACTTGTGTAGAGTGATAATACATGGATTACACTTCATTTTGAGGTTGTAGTGTATAATTTTTAGCGAAATCAATGATAGAGACAATGGTGCCAAGAGGAAATGTGTCCTTACATAACCTGAATTTCTCATCTAACCATCAAGCTCTATGTGTATGCATTATGTACTCATAAACTAGTTTCTCTTGAAATATTTTCATAAATTGAGCTACACATATATCATTTTTCACTAGCTCACATCTCTTCAAATCTTTTCCATCTTTAACTCCATATGTGATTATCTTGTATTTTCTGAAAGAAACTAGTTTCGTACCAATTTCATATGTGCTCTCCAAATGTACGCATCTTGGTAAACATTGCAAACCACCACATATAGCACAAGAACCTTCCAAACAAGGCATCTTATAATAAATGCAACCATCATTTCTATTACATAGCACACTTGAAATAAATTCTCTTACCGACTTAGGAGGTGCTTGTATATTACATTCCTACAAAACATCGTTAGTGTGCAAAGTAGAACAAATATGATGAAAAATATCATAATGCATGAAAAATTCAATATGCATCCTACAACAACACGAGGTGCATACATGATTAATCTTAATATAAAAAGGTTTTGCCATTTCAAAAAATCTTTGAGAAATTCTTATTTGAGGAAACTTTTGAAGGAATCTTTCATAAAATTTATTTTGTCATATCCAAATAGTGTTTGGCATGCGGCTCACGATTTGTAGACCCAATTTTCCTTCTAACAACATCTCTTTGGTTGGGCGAAACTCTTGTGTTGTCATGCCAAAAAAATTCAATTAATGTTTTTAGTGCATCAACAACAACCTTGTCTTTGCGTGGTAGTCTACCTGAGAATTCCCAAAGAGAATTATTGTTAGGTTCCTCTATTTTTTCCCACCTCTTTAATGCTTTACTTAATGTTGTTCTACTAACATTTAATGACTTACTTGTTTTGCTTATCAAATGATCTTTTTTTATTTTCTTGCTCATTATGGTTGATGTAATGACATGTTGAGTAGCATTAGAATCTATAGTATGTGATTTTGAACCAATAGCTTGATATGCATCAAATAGATTTCTCACAATATTTCTTTCACTATTACTTTCAGATGATCTTAGGCCTAGAATTTTCATTGTCTCTCTAAAATTCAAATTTTTAATCATTTGAACAATTAATTGACATCTTGTGGTTTGATTTAAGTTATTAAAATAAATTTGCCATATTCTTTTAACCATTCTCCTACAAGTTTGTTCATTTATTTTATTGGGCATTGACTTCAATATATTCTCATCAATGTCAATTAGATACTTTGGTTTCCTACGAATGATTCTAGGAGGTGTTAACATCGGTGCATTATGTACATTCAATTCATCAAGTAGAGAAGGTGTAATATGTTCGTTATTTAATTGATTATTCAATGCGCTATCTTCTTCAATTACATTAGGTTCAAACGGTAAATCAAATGTCTCTTCTTCAATTGCATTAGGTGCATTATATTCATTTGGTAAATCGAATTGAGATGTTGAGGATGGCATACCTTCTTCTCTCATTGTTCTTATGTCACGCAATTTATTCATACATTGCCTTTGTCTTTCCTTTTGAGCCTCTCGTTGTTCCTCACTTGTTCTTTCCCATGGTTGATATCGGTTGTCCTAAATAGAATCATATTACATATATATGTAAATAAAAGTTCATAAACAAACAAATAACCATAAATATGCATCTTATCACTATTTTTTGGAATCAAACTATTAAACAATCACAATATTGTTGACAAAAACTAATAAGAACAACAATTCAATCATTTGAAATCATGCAAAAATAAAAAATTCACATACTTATATGTATAAAATAGTGATAGAAGTGTAGACACAGTTCCAGTGGGGCCTTCAACAACCTCAAAAACTTCTTTTGAGGCCGTTGAGGCTCTTGGGCAACTAAAACTATATCTATAAACCGCATACGTGTTGTTAGTCCATAAAATGTTGACAAGCCCAACTGTATTCTTTTTTCCCATTTTGGATTAATAAGTAGCGCGTACGTGCTCCTAAGCATAAAAAATGTTATCACATGGTAATGAATAATGGGTTGAGTACAAGTAATAAGTACCACATACGCGCTCCTTTTCCTTAAAAAAGTTATGGCATGGCAATGAACTAATAGTTTTAGTACCTCGTACGCGCTATTGGTAGTAGAAAAGATGTGAATGAAAAGGGAGGGAGGGAGAGAGAGAGAGGGGGAGAGGAGGGAGAGAGGAGTGGGGGCAGAAGGGAAGGAGGGAGGGAGAGAGGGAGAGAAGAGGGGGGAGGGTGGGAGAGAAGAAGGGGTATGGAGGAAGGGAGAGGGAGAGTAGGGGGAGAGAGAGGGAGAGGGAGAGAGAGAGGGAAGGAGGGAGAGAGAGAGAGAGAGGGAGAGAGAGAGAGAGAGAGAGAGGGGGGGGTGGGAAGGTAGAGAGAGGGAGAGAGGGAGAGGGAGGGAGAGAGGTAGCGAAGAGGGGGGGAAGGAGGGAAAGGGAGAGGGAGAGGGACAGAGAGAGGGAAGGAGGGAGAGAGAAAGAGAGAGGGAGAGAGAGAGGGGGGGGGAGGGAAGGTAGAGAGAGGGAGAGAGGTAGAGGGAGGGAGAGAGGGAGAGAAGAGGGGGGAAGGAAGGAGGGAAGGAGGGAGAGAGAGAGGGAGAGAGAGAGAGAGAGAGAGAGAGAGAGAGAGAGAGAGAGAGAGGGGGGGGAGGGAAGGTAGAGAGAGGGAGAGAGGTAGAGGGAGGGAAGAGGGAGAGAAGAGGGGGGAGGGTGGGAGAGAAGAAGGGGTATGGAGGAAGAGAGGGAGGGAGAGAGAGAGAGAGAGAGAAGATGGGGGAGGGAAGGAGGGGGAGGGACAGAGAGGGAGAGAGGTAGAGGGAGGTAGGGAGATAGGGAGAGAAGAGGGGGAGGGTGGGAGAGAAGAAGGGGTATGGAGAGAGAGAGAGAGAGAGAGAGAGAGAGAGAGAAGAGATGGGAGGGAAGGAGGGAGAGGGAGAGAGAGGGAGAGAGAGGGAAGGAGGGAGCGGGAGAGAGAGGGGGAGAGAGAGAGAGAGATGGGGGAGGGAAGGTAGAGAGAGGGAGAGAGGTAGAGGGAGGGAGAGAGAGAGAAGAAGGGGTATTGAGGAAGGGAGACAGAGACAGAGACAGACATATAGATAGACAGACAGAGACAGAGACAGAGAGACAGAGACAGAGATAGAGACAGAGGGAGGGAGAGGGGGGAGAGGAGGGGGGAGGGAGAGGGGGGGGTGGAAGGGAAGGAGGGAGGGAGAGAGGGAGAGAAGGGGGGGGAGGGTGGGAGAGAAGAAGGGGTATGGAGGAAGGGAGAGGGAGAGTAGGGGGAGGGAGGGAGAGGAGAGGGGAGAGGGAGAGAGAGAGGGGGGAGAGAGAGGGAGAGAGGGAGAGAGAGAGGGGGAGAGAGAGGGAGAGAGAGGGAGAGGGAGAGAGAGAGGGAAGGAGAGAGAGGGAGAGGGAGGGAGAGAGAGAGGGGGGGAGGTAGAGAGAGGGAGAGAGGTAGAGGGAGGGAGAGAGGGAGAGAAGGGGGGAGGGAAGGAGGGAGAGGGAGAGAGAAAGGACACAAGACACCATATGACTGATCTTGATTGTGACTATAGGAATTACAAAAGAAGAGAAAGAGGGAGGTAGAGAAGAAGAGAAAGAGGGATGGGGTATGGATGAAGGGAGAAGGGGAGAGAGTTAGAGAGAGAGAGGGATGGGGTATGGAGGAAGGGAGAAGGGGGAGAGAGAGAGAGAGAGAGGGAGAGGGAGATAGGGAGAGAAGAAGGAGGGGGGGCGGAGGGAGAGGAAGAGATATCAAATCTGGGACACAATATGACCCTTAGAACACAATATGACCCCTAACAACATCTAAGGGGTCATAGGGTGTCCTAAGGGGTCATATGACACTATATTATCCCTTAGCACACCATAGGACCTATAACGACACCAAATGGTGTCCTAAGGGGTCATAGAAGACCATAGGACCCTTTAGAACACTATGTGGTGTTTTTATGGGTCATTGGTGTCCTGAGGGGTCTTAAGGGGTCACGGGACACCATATGACCTCTTAGGAAACAATATGACCTCTAATGACACCTAAGGGGTCATATGGTGGGCTAATAAAATGATATATTAAATTTAAAGTTATGAATAGAACATCATACAACGAGACTCCAAGTGAACAAACAACAAGGCTTCACTAAAAAGCAAGTGTAAGAGCTTGACCTAACCCTAAGACTACTACCTAAGTTCTAAAACATATGATGCTATTAAATTTGCAAGGTTATAAGACTGGTCTCCATTGTGACTATAGGAATTACACACTTGATTTCTTTCATGGGTATGTACCATTCTAAGCTGTTTGACAAGTGATGATCATCATATACTACCACTGTCATGCATACAATAAACTTTAATTTCTTTAGGTGACAGGTGTTGTGTAACAACATGGGAACTCTCGCATACCCACCACTATCATTCTATAGGACATCATCTATGTTACTCTCCCTCTTTCTCTTCCTACTTGTTGTTTCCTTCTGAAAAACATATTGCAGGTACTCTGACTCATCATGTTTCTTTGTTGACACTATTTTCCACATCCGCTCTGCTCATTAAAAACACATTCGAGAAGAATATTGTTGCAGGTTTCCTTGTTTGTCATGGTAATACACCCATGGTTCAATTTCAAACCCTATTCCTCCTATTCAATATACACACACAAATCCATCAGTCAATTTTCTTAGGAAAGCATACATGATAAAAATCAAAGAGGAAATTGCAGACAAGAAATAAATTCACTTACTTCTATAGAAGTGCAGACACAGTTGTAGTGGGGTATGGAGGGAGGGAGGGAGAGAAGAAGATAAATATGGATGGGGTATGGAGGAAGGGATAAGGGGAGAGAGCGAGAGAGAGAGGCATGGGGTATGGAGGAAGGGATAAGGGGATAGAGGGAGGGATGGGGTATGGAGAAAGGGAGAAGGAGAAAGGGAGAAGGAGAGAGAGAGAGAGAGAGAGAGAGAGAGAGAGAGAGACCTTGTATGCATTTGAGAGGGGGAGACAATACACTTACATGTGTATATATATATGCTTAATATATTATATATATACATATATTATATATTATATGTATATACACATATTATATATACAATATCATATTATACACATATTATATATTACATAAATTATATGTATATACACATTATATATAGAATATCAAATTATACAATAGGACGTATGTGTTGTTTATAGTAAAAATAGTGCGTACGCATTGTTTATAGGAAAACAAGCACGTACACACTGCTTACAACATAAGTACCACGTACAAGCTTTTTAAACTTGTAGTACCCCGTACGCGCTTTTGACTATTTAGGCTTGGAAATAGGCCTGGATGACAAAAAGCTATGGTTTGGAAGTTTGATTTCCCTCCATTTCTCTCATTTTTGATGTGTTTTATTTTATCAACTTGGTTTATCAACTTTGTCATCATTAGGTTTACACTTCATCAAGTGGGTATTTCTAAAATTGCCACCATATTTTCACCCATCTTCTGAGCGTTCTAACCATATAATTTTTTTTCAATTTGAACAACAATAACATATTATTATTGAATTTCTTTTACCAATGTCTCCATAGTTCTCACAGACATAGGTGCACCATTTTTTGAATAAATTTTGATATACTTATCCAAATTTAAAAAACTTTATATATTATTGTAGCGCACTTGATTCTTTATAATTTAAAAAAAAAAAATTGTATTTTCCATTTTTTTAGTGCAGCTTATGCTTTGCGCACGAACATGTATCTAATTTTCAAGATGTGCTCGATTGGAAATATCATAAAAAAAAAATACTCCACAAAAAATTACAAAAAAATGCACATCTTCTAGTGCTCACTCTTAACTATCTTTCTACCAAATGATTTGTCAAAATACTAAATCTAACTATGACTTTTTTGATGCGAACATCAGACACTATGTTATGTTTTTCAGAAAAAATTAGGGTCATTTTTTCATGTGCGAAGGATTTGACCCCCTTAATCTTATCCAATTTTGAAAATGTTTAGTAGTTTGGAAACTAGATTCAGAGTACTACAATATTTTTTCTTTGATTATCTTCATATCTTAAGTGGATGAATTTCAAATTTTGCCTCCAAGTTCAGGTTCACCTGATTTCAGAAAAAAAAAAAAAAAAAAAAAGTGTCCACTTATACCCCCCTTTTTGACCACCATCTTTGTGCACTTACCCAACTCCAAAATAGCATCTATAATGCTTGTATGAGTTTCGATTAAGTGCCAAATATACTGACTATATCACCTTTGTTGTTCTGCTTTGTTATTTGTCTTAGTCAGCTACCAGATCAAGAATGTGCACGTGAAACTGCACCAAAACAAATTCCCAATCACCACTCACTCACATACAATCATATCCTACATCAAAAGGATCTCCCACACCGGTCTTTTATATTTGCAATCACAAAATAGAGCATTTATCAAGTCGACCTGCTAATGTAACGTGTAGTCATATGTTGTCTTGATCGAATCACCAAAGATAAATGTGGATCACCAAAACAATGATAAAATGATGTTTGTATGTTAGCCCAATCATCCCATACACGATTCAATACATCGCAATCACCAGAAAGCTTATGGACCAAAACTACTTTGTACAACCTGGAATACCAGTTATCATCCTCTTATGGAAATAAAGACCCATTATTGTTGAATAGAAATATCAAGAAGAGTTGCCATCAATGACAACCCTAAACCAATAATTAACCATCAAAACTCATTGGATGAGTGTCAATTGCCAACAATATTCCCCTTTGGCATTGATGGAAACACTCGTGAAAAATGGCTAAGTGTTGAGAACTATATAGTGGATCAAAAGAATTTCTAAGGCTCCCCATACACTCTTGTACATTTTTCACCTTTGCTCTCCCCCTTTGAAAGCAATTCCAAAGATGGGGTGTTGCCCAAAACTTATATACAAAGATACATGTCGGACACTTTACAAGAACTTGAAGATGTCAACAAAAATGGTCTTCAAAAATCTTAGGTGAGTGTCCCACCCACTCTTCAATTTATCCAAAATTGTAATGAATGCACTAAATATAGTGGAATGAATCCCTACTTCCTCCAGATCAGAAGAAACAGTTTGGGCCATTGCCTTCATACAATCTACCTTATTTCTCAACATGGTGTCCAACCGGGGGGAAATCAAGTTCTGGAGTTCACCAACTCTCCTCAAAATCTTGTCCTTATCCGCATTGAGGCTCGAGATCTGACCATTGAGAGTCATTATCTTCCCTTCAACATTGTTGGTCAGAGCTACATTGAGGTCAAAATATTATGAAATACTAGCAAGTTTACCCTAGCAAACACTTATTTGCTTGTCCCTATCTATAGTAAATTTGGTCAAAATTAGACAAGACTTATATAATTTACTTCCTTCTGCCAATGCATCTAAAATAGTCTACAGACCTTTATTCAATCTAACTCTATCATCCTTAATTATTTTCTGAAATGTCTTCATTCTTACATCCTTAAATCTATCCAAAACTCTCTTAGTAGTAGACTTCTCTAAAGAATCCAAATTGGTATTTACACTATTAATCAATTGTAATAATTTACCGAAGGGGCTAGTATTAGGATATAACTATACACCCAGAGCCACCTTTTTCTAAACATCAACCAACATCAAAATGATATTTTTATCTTCTGACTCAGATTTTACCAGATCCTGACTAGTTTGAGCTTGAACAATTGTTGCAAGCATTAGCTTCTCAGCATGAGACATTTGTCCAAGATTTAAGGGACCATCTAAATTGATAGATATTTGAGGTGGGGTCCTTGTGACTGCATGAGTGTCAATTGTTGGATCAACAACTCCTTTACCCTTGTCTACCTTAGCATCCTTTTCCTTTTCTTTCTCAGGTTCCTTTTCAACTCCATCTCCTTTATCTTGTGCACTGGTGTGGCCACTTGGTGCAGTATCATCCTTTTCAATCTCAAGGACTGCAGAATTGTCTACCACTAGAGGATTATCACCAGTCTCAGCATCAAGTGTTATGTTGTCTTGGTCTTTTGGATGTCCCTCAGTCTGAGTTTCATCCTTCTGATCACCGGAAACACCTTCCTTTACTTCCAACTGAGAAGACTTAAATGCATCTTTTTACAAAGGATCATTCTGTATGATTTTCCTCTAGATATCTTCAATCTCCTTTCTCACCTCTTCCACCTAGCCTATCATCAACTTGGTTACCCTATTTTTTCTTCTGAGTTCCTTTTTATTAGCTTCCTCAATGAGCCTTTTGGCTTCATCTTGGGAGATACAGGTGCAAACATTGATCAGTTCTCTTTCTTTCATTTCTTTATCTGTTTTACTAGTTGTTAGTCTCCTTGCATCAATAAAGTTGTATAGATCATTAGGGATGCTCTTCATCAACTCAATCAAAGATTTACTAAGATTATGCAAGTATAAGATAACAACTTCTTCAACCTTTCTTTGATCTCCCTTATCGATATGTTCATAATAAGTTCCTAGATTCTTCAAGTTTCCATCAACAATTATTTCATAAATTAATTGGTTTGTTGAGAATGGAGGAACAATTGTATATTTACCTTACAAATCATTGGATTCAAGGTCTTTGTTAAGTTGATTTCTAACTTGTCTTCCTCTCTTGGGTATTCTAGTAGGGGCAGGTTCAGATTGAGTTTTCTTGCTTTTTTGGGATCCATCGAACTGCGATTTCCTTACCACCCTTACAAATTCACCTTTCTTTTTAGCCTTGCATGCTTCTTCCTCTTACTCAGTCTCAGAGGCCACCAAAGATGAAGCAACACAATTCCACTTAGAATTCTCCTTTTGCTTCAAAACTCCCTTTCCAAAGGGGCTCGGTCCTAAAGGTGATGTTACCAGAATAGGGGCAGACTTAAGTCTGTGTTGGTTTAGCTTTAGAGGGAACTGGGTCGGCCTTAGGCTTTTTGGTTTCCTCTTTGGCCTCCATCTGTGCATTCTTTTCTCTAGCCTGCTTCACCTCCTCTTGGGTGAATCCCATATGCACTGCCACTTCCTTAGCCATCTTGGTAACTCTCCTCTTCCTTGCAAGGGTTGTGAATTGTCTATCCAATTCAAGGTCTTTTTTTTTAATGTACCAAACCTTTGATCCTTCTCATCAACTGGCTAACTCAACATATGTTTACCATAAACATATAGGGTAGCAACATCAACTTTGTACCCCATAGGAAGAATCCACATAGTCCTTGGCACAACTGCTTCCATTAAGCATTAGTGCTTATCAAGCATGAAGCAGATTGTTTTATCATACTTCTCCACTATCTCCTTTGGGATTCTTTCTTTGTTCTTCATTATGGCTTGAAAAGTTTTGAAATAACCCTCGAGAGTAGGATATTCTCATTGTAGCATCACCAATCCCCATAATCCCTTCCTAGAATTTCCTAGCTATCGGCCTGTCATAGGCCCATTGGACCTTTCCTATTATCTTCCTTCAACATCGAATAGGCTAAGTATATAGCATTATCAGAGATAAAGTTTTGTTTTCTTGACTAGTAAAATTTGTATCCAACCACCATTGATGCAAACTTGACATCATGCTCCAAAATGTCATTTATGGTCATCGCTCTACTATCAAACTTTGAACCAGTGGCGGCAATCACATTGTTGTTTGATATTTTTCTTAGACTGGGAACTTCACCGGATGAGCTTAGACAAGTCATGGCCTGGATTGCTTTCTTATTAATCTTGTGAGTCTTATCCGGCCACATAAACTCATCATGGATTCTGTTGAGTACGAATAGGATCCATTCTTTCTCATCAAACGTCAAAAAATGCATGAACTGAGAAAAACCCTTGGCCTACAGGTGCTCATATTTCGGCTTGAGATTTCCCAAGCTATCCACCAGATGCTTGTTGTACAGTTTCAACATATTTTTACTTCCAATTTCGTCAAGATCATAGTGGATATATGCCCTAATGTCCTTATTGTGAAGAACATTGTAGGGTACAGAGGAAAATGCTCCTTCGGGATCATCCTTGACAGATTTAAACGGATGTTTCTTAAAAATAGGTCGATCTCTATCCTTGATCCCCACAACCAACAAGGTAGCTATTCTAGATGCTAAATCCATTAAAAACTTAGAGTTTGTGGAAACTGATAGCTTGAAATAGGTAAATAACTTAATTCACAATCGGGAACAGAAATTCGCTTTGGAATCGCTTAAATCATTGTTTAGGTTGCCAAATCTCTTCGCTCTTCTTCTCTGTGCTAATCTCTTGATCGCATTGTGACAAATGAAGCTTTGAAATGCCCTTTTAACCTTTGAAAACCTAATTTTCCATTATAATAAATGTTGCGACCGGTTACCTTGATTTTAATGAAGTCACTTACCGGAGCATCAAATCTTCATTGAAACTTTTGAATAATGTCTGCATATACAATTTAAGACTTCTGCAACCTTCTGAAATAAATTGTAGATTACTGAAGAGGGGGTTATTAGAAGTTGCATGAAAATTTCCCCCTAAGGCAAAAAGCCCTAGTTACCGGATGAAGATCTTGCACCCGATTTAGGTGTAGATTCATTATCTGCTTTGGATTCATCTTTTCTTACCCAAATCTTGTCATGCTTGTCTTTGATCTCCTCTACCTTTTCCTTCCCCTTCTCATCTAATTTTTTGTTGTCTACCGTAGCACTATTCTTGCTTCTACAATATTTTTCAATGTGACTAGTTTTATTGCATGCATGGCAAACAACATTTATCTACATAGGTCTAAAGTTTATCTAATTTGGTCTAATCCTGCATTAGTTAGAGATATGCCCAAACATCCCACAAGCATAGCATCTCTTGTTTTGGAAATTATTCATTACTACTCTACACATATTTGACTTGTGACCAAAATTATTGCATATGAAACACTGACCGGTAAAGGTAGGAAAATTATTCATATTGTTCGTTCCATTATTCATCCTAATTTTGTATTGATTTACCATATGACCAAATTTATTACAAGTAAATAATATACCATTGAATCTATCAGCATTAGGTTTTCTTACCAGAGGATTCTTGCTCTTATTTTGATTAGGTTTTGTATTACTTTGTTTAGATGTAGAGGATTCGCCTTTCTCAAATCCAAGTCTTTGCATGTCCTTTCCATGTCTCTGAATTTCTAGCTTCTCATCAAGCCTTTGTGAGCTGGCTTTGAATTTGTCTTTGTATTTATTTGCAGTAGCAAGTTCATTTCTTAAGGAAATAATTTGTCTCTCAATTTCTTGACCATTATTCCTTGGTTGTGTCAACTCAAGCTTTAACGGATCATTCTCAGAGGTAAGCCTGAAGCATTCATCATCTCTTTCCTTCAATGATTGGTTCAAATTCTCTTCATTTTTCTCTGGGTCCTCAATCTCCTTAGTTAGTCTCATCACAATGGATTACATCTCATTCTTTAATGCAGCATTATCTCTCTCAAGCTTGTCAACTTCATCATCTTTACCCTGATTTTCCATGATCTTATCTTCTTTCTCCTATAGCTTGTCCATCAATTCCTTCCTCTTGTCTCTTGAAGTGTTCACTTGATTCTTAAATTCATTAATAAATTCATTAGCATCATTCAGGTTTCTTTTCAAGGAACTAATCTTATTTCTAGCATCATCAAGATCCTCAAGTGCCACACTAAGTTGTCTCTAAAAACCAAAATCCATTGATTCAATCTCCAAGAACTTCCTTGAGTGGTTAGGCTTCCTCAGAGGAACTAGGCTCTGATACCAATTTTTGGAATCAAGGATCACTGAGAGAGGGGGGGCGAATCAGTGATCTACCAGTTAGCAACTTTTGTGATTTGACTTTAAACCACTAGAAGCATAAATATAAAACTGAAATGCAGAAACATAAAACAATCAACCACAAAATTATTACACCATAATTTTTACGTGGAAACCCAAATCGGAAAAACCATGGTGGGATTTGAACCCACAATATTATTCCACTATGGTCAGTAGCAAAGAAATATTACAATATGGAGAATGCATAGGCATTCGGGCACACTGCCTAGAGCTCACTGCTCAAATACAAAAAGGGCTACAACCTCGGAAGGCTCATTTCCTTACTAATTAATTAGAATGATGAATTATGGTAAAAGAACTCCAAAATAGTAGCTATAATTCCAGGATGAGTTCCGGTTAAGTGCCAAATATATTGATTATATCACCTCTCTTGTTCTGCTCCGTTCTACTTTGTTCTCTACTTAGTCAGCTACCAAATCAAGAATGCGCACATGAAACTATGCCAAAATAAATTCTCGATCACCACTTGCTCACATATAATCATATCCTACATCAAAAACATCTCCCACACTGGTCATATATCCACAATCACAAAATAGATCATTTATCAAGTCGGCCTTCTAATGTAACATGCAGTCATATGTTGGCTTGACTAGATCACCAAATATAAATGTGGATCACCAAAAAAATGATAAATTGATGTTTCAATGTCGGCCCAATCATCCCATACACCATTCAATACATCGCAATCACCGAAAAGCTTCCGGACCAAAACTGCTCTGTTCATCCTGGAATACCAATAAACTGGTTACCAGTTAACATCCTCTTCTGAAAATCAAGATCCATGATTACCAAATAGGAATCTCAAGAAGATTTTCCATCAATGACAACCCTAAACTAATAATCAATAACCAGAATTCACCGAATGAGTGTCAATTGCCAAAAAAATACAACAAGAAATAAACAACATCTTGATCAACCACAACCTTATTTACCACCTTCTCAATTGTGTCTTTCTCAAGCACCTCAACCCATGGTCAAGTATCCTAGTGACTATGATCTTATCAAGAAACTAAAGTTACTCCCACTAAGATCTCATTATGGGATTTTCTTCAAACCGCTCCAATGTATCAAGGTATTCTACAGGAACCTTTGCAAAAAAATTTATTACCCTTTTCTGCAATGCCATTGGATGTAAATGCATTGATAGATCATATTCATGTGAATATGTCAAGTATTATGTTCTATCCCCAGAAACTACCACCTCTAGAGGTAGGGAACTTGGCTGATCCGTTAATAATAATCATTCATGTTAGTAGTGTTGGAATTAGAAAAACCCTTGTCGATATAGGTTTTGCACTTAACGTGTGTAGTTTGGATCTATTGCCATAGTAGAAGGTTGATTTGAATGCCCTAGTATCATCTTCTTTGTTTATCTGAGGTTTTGATAATAGTGGAAAGACTTCTTTGGGAATGGTTATCTTGTCTTTGAAGGTTGGACCGGTCACCATTCCAACTCTTGTACATGTGATGTCAAGCCCTTTATCTTGCAATCTTCTCTTGGGTAGACCATGGCTTCATGCTTTGGGAATTATTTCTTCCACACTTCATGGATTGGTGAAGTTCATGACAAATAATCAAGTGGTTCCAATAAAATTTGACCCTAATGCTATGCATCTATACCAAATACCAACATTAGGTCAAGTTTCAGTTATGCCTTCATTCTAGAATTATGTTCAAACATTATCTTCCATGGTGACTACTTCTAATTTTGTCATATCCCCCAAAAAGGAAAGTTAGAAGAGTGGAGAGGTAGAGAAAGAGGAATCATTTAAGGAGTGGGATTCTTTGAACAAGGATCCTCCTAAGACAGACCTCCCGAAGGCATAGAATTTTAAGTTTACCTCCATAAAACCACCTTCTTCTGAATTACTCTCTCCATCTAAAGTGAATGCATGTTCAAATGATGATTTGAGTTCCTTATATTTCACTAATTCTCATGTTGGGAAGTATGTCATGAGTGTTAATAAAGAGTCTTCCTTACCCCATGATGAAGAGAGCATATCCCTATCTCATCTAGAAGACCGTAGTACCCTTCTAAAAGGAGAAACTATTGATGTTTCCATGGATGACAAAGCTCATTAAAAAGTTATCAAAGTTGGAAATTGTTTATCCTTAGAGGAATCTTAGGAATATTCAGATCTCCTAGACCAATTTTTTGATATTTTCTCTTGGTCATATGAGGAAATATCGGGAATTTATGAATCAATTGTGGTTCACGATATTATGCTAAGTCTTAATAGAGAAGCTTTTAAAAGATAGTTTTATATGTCCTGTTAATTACTCTCCTTGGATTTTAAACATTGTTCTAGCTGGTAAACCTGACAATCAAATCTAAATCTGTATTGACTTTTGAGACTTAAATAAAGCTTCCCTCAAGGATGACTTTCCACTCCCAAATATTGATATGATCATAGATTCAATTGCATGTACTATGCTTTATTTTATGAATGGCTTCTCAAGTTATAATCAAATTCGTGTTAACCTAGAAGATCAGTATAAGACTGCTTTTACAACCCCTTGGGATACCTTTTGTTATGTCATCATGTCATTTGGGTTGAAGAATGCAGGAGCAACCTACCAACAAGCCATGACTCTCATATTCCATGACTTCATCCATAAGATTCTAGAAGATTATGTTGACGATATTTTAGCGAAGTCAATAATCTTCCAAGATCATGTCAAGAATCTTTGATCAATCTTTCAGAGACTTTGATAGTATAAGATGAGACTAAATCCTCTTAAGTGTGTTTTTGGCATTGACGGCATGAGACTAAATCCTCTTAAGTGAGATCGATGCAATTGTCAACATGCCTCCACCAAAGAACATCTCTCAACTTTGTAGTTTGCAAGGGAAAATTTAGGCCATTTGTAGATTTGTAGCTCAATTGGTTAATCGCACCCTTCCATTCACACAACTATTGAAGAAAGAGGTACATTTCAAGTAGAATGAAGAGTGTCAGAAGGCCTTTGATTCTATCAGGAATTTTTTGGCTAATCCACCTATTTCAATGTCAGCTATGTTAGATAGGCCCTTCCTCTTATATATATCTACCTCATCTAAGGCTCTAGTAGCCTTGTTAACTCAGCATGATGATGATGGTAGAGAAAGGGTGGTATATTAGATTAGCTATGTTCCTGTCAAATATGAAACCCGATATTCTACAATGGAAAAGAAATGTTTAGCTCTTATTTTTTGCAACACAAAAGCTAAGGCATTATATCCTGTGTGTAGAAACATGAGTTATTGTTAGAATGATCTTCTTAAACACCTCTTTTCCAAGTCTGACCTCTTAGGTAGGCTACCTAAGTGGGTGATGTTTCTTTTTGAGTCCGACTTAAGATTCATGACTCATAAGTCAATAAAAGGGCAAGCTATTGTTGACCAATTAGCTAAATCCCCTTCTCTCAAATCATTTCCTACTTTGGACCTCTTCCCTAATGAGGACTTACTAACAATGGTAACCGGACACAATAACCCAACCAAAATAACCTTGGACACAATAACCCAAGGACAAAATATCTCGGGGTCATAATAACCCAAGAAAACATAACCCATGGACAAAATATCCCCGTAAGAATATAGAGAAATATAGTAATATATTTCTTTTTAAAGAATTCAATTCCTGATCAAGTTTTCCACTATGTGCGAATTACTGATGTTTCTTCTACTTAAGATGAAAATATCAGTTGACGAGAAAAAACCGAACATAAACGTCATCTAACCCAACTCAACAAAACAAACTATGTAAACTCTAGAGTGTGTGCTCAACGCTAATTCATGTTATAACTTATATATGAATAATACAAAAGGTGTCCAAAGACCTCCAACAACCATTCTTCATGATATATTAAGGAAACTATACTCATATGAAGAGAATATGAAGGAGTTCCAAGAAAACCAGTGTCTGTCATAAAATAAGAAAAGCCACGAATACGACTATTCACAATTGCAAAACAGTTAATTGATTCCTACAAATAAAGGCATGCAAATCAACTGATCGATTCCTACAAATCAATGCATTAGGTTGTGGAAAATAACATCAAAAGAACAAGTAGTATTACCTGAGTAAGGTTTTTGTTTCTGACACACATATTGTATCACTATTGTGAAAACTTACTCATAACGTATGTGTATGACCCACAAATCGCACCACCTTTGCTCAGACTTAGTCTTTACACGTGGTGCTGAAATCGCACAATTCATTTAGTGCGGGCTCTTGCTCATATTACCAACTTATAATTTCTTGTTCACACGTCCCTTGCCAATCCTCAATATCATGGCCAAACAAAACTACTTCTCTAAGGAATCACCTTTCACGCAGACATTGATTTTGTAAGTTCGATCATTGTTCAGACAAAAACTGGGAATATTTATCGTTTCGATAACCATACCTGATAATTAATATATAGATTTCAAAGCTTTCAAACAAAAGTAAAGTGTTATAACTATTGGTTATAGATCATGCCTCACAGTTCCAAGAACATTTGGAAGTGGGAGACCCGCATTCACTAAAAGCATTCTATAATATCACCGTTTTCTCCCAAAATTCTAATGATTGATCTCATGCACACTAACATTGATAATTTCTAAAAACTAATTCACTTGCTTTTATGAAAATGATCAACTACTTCCCTCACTTTGATCATCTCCAAACACACGCTAAATGAGTTGCGTGGAATGCACCAGGATTTCATTTTAATAGTAGCTATGTTCGACGTACTACCAAATAATAAAAGAAGTGAAATTTATTAAAAAAGAATCACTTCTATTAGAAGAGGCATGTCTTTTAAGGAGATTCATACTTTGGGAAGAGATATATGAAGGATGAAATTTAGAGGTGGAGATTGAAAATAGGAAATATAAAGAAATATATATCAGTTATTCTTTATAGTTTTTAATATATATAATGCCTCTTCAATTTTTAAAAAGTCAAACAATAAATTACTTATTTTAAATGGGTACACATTTTTGTTTCATCAACAAGGAATGAATAAAATGATTTGGTGTTGTACTAAATATTTCACAAACAAATGTTTAAGTTGGTGCTATACTATGACACAAACAAAATTTGGTGATATGATAAGCAGTACAAAACATATTCGTGCTTTGAAACCTGAGATGATCACTGTCAAACACAAATTGAACGAAATGAAAGACATGTTGTTCTTGACTCAAGATTCTAAAATAAATATAATTGCTACTTCATGTTCTAATATTCCATTACCTATAACAGGAGCATTACTATCAATCAGTGCATTATCCAAAATGATTCGAAGAAAAAGATCATTACCTATAGGATGTAAGTCTTTATTGATTCTCCTCCTTTCCCTCCCTTGGCGCGGCTTCCCTAAGTTTCCTAACCTCTGTCGCAGTATTCTTAACTTTTAGAATTACTCGATCACCCGATGTGCTTGGAGGAGCCTACTGGGAGTCAGTGTTATTAGGAAGTCGGACTTTTGGTTCCCTTTGAAACAAGTTTGAAGGTTGTGAGCTTATCGGATCTTCCAACCCTCCAATACCTTTATATAGTAATTAAAGGCAGGCTTCCTTGAGGATTTAAGGGACATATCCAAAGTAAGGACATTTTGGTGATGTAATTTCAAGTTATTTATATAACTCGTTTGAGTGATCACACGAGTGGGAAAATATAGAATCATACTCGAACGTCATCGAGATTAAATGATCCTGTCAAGTCGGTAGAATAACTACTTCTTGTTGTTCCTCTTTCTTCCTCATTAGTTGCCACATCATGCACTATTTCTAGGGAAAAAAATTAAGGGAAGATTTATTGAGTACTGTCATCAATGGCATTAAGCAACTAAGGACACCAAAAAGGTGGCGACATGTATTACTACATTTGATGCTGCCATTTTTGTATACAACATTAAAGTTGGATAAAAAGAGGAAATTGCCATGATTTTGCCTGTATCATAATGGTTTTGCCTCATGACAGTGAGCTCTCATTTCACAACTTAGATTTGAATTGGCCAGAGAAGGAGTAGAAGGATATAGTCTGACAGTTACGATCTTTCAAATGGAAAGCACAAACTGATTTCAGTGAATATACGAAGGTCATCAACATATTAGATAAGATTGCAGAACAAGTTGAAAATCACGAACAACACTTACAGGGTGAACTTGAACCCAAATAATTGACTTTGATGTAATGGTGCTCTAAGATAGGAAAGGTCATGTGGTACAACTAGATGTTGAGACATTGCGGGGACATATTCTTTTGGACCTGTCTGACTTTTTCCAAGCTATTATTTTTTATGAGCAAGAATATGAAGATATGTTGTTAATGTTGATTGAAGAAAAAGAGAAGACGAATGAGATCGATAAATGGATTGAAGAGCAGAAATCAATGCCCGATGTTGGACCCTGAGTTTGATGACTGTATAGCTTCACCTATTGTGAAATGGTCTATATTTTGATGTTTCTCTATGGAAAGTTTTGTTTTGAAACAGTCGCTTTCAAGACCGTTACTTTAGTAAATGTTTCTTGAAAACGAAAAAGACTTAGGGTAATACTTATAAATAAATGGATTAGATCTTTTGGGAAAACTTTATTTTACTCTTAAGAACAAAACTTCTTTAAGTATATTTATGTTTGTTGTTTTGAATATAGAAAATTTGTTGGTGGCTTCAGATATTCGTAATCTTTGAATTATGGTGTGTGAATACTTTATGTTCTTTTGAATGGTTATCAGTGGATGCATCTATATTTGAGATGGTGAATGGTTTCGGTTTTTTATTGCTACAAAAATATTATCTTTGAATGGTATTTTGTAGCAATATAGTTGATTCAAAATCTTGAAAAAATCTAAAAAGTGTATATTTTATGCATGCCTTTTCAAATCTTTCTGGTTAGAAGCTCTTTCCTTATTTTCTTTCTGGCTAAAAGCATTTAAGTTAGTTTCTATTCATTAAATATCATCTGAAGGTAGTTGCCACCCCGTAAAATAAGCAGAGAATCAATCAGTAAATAGTTTGTTCAAATTGGTTCAACTGTGGTTACTTTTGTGACCTTTGTGGGCGTGAAAATATAGAGTTAGGTGATAAATCTGTTAACCAACAAATTTTTGGCGACTTTGTTAAGGAGTGGAATGAAATAGGAAGATTTATAAGATTTAAACGTCTTCTAGTAAGAAGACTAGTGACTCTGTTTGCACAGATCCAGAGGAGGGTTTTCGGCAGACCTAAGTTAATACATGGTTAACACTTGAAAGAGAAAGTTATTCAATGACTGTGGAGAGAAGTACATCTAATGGAAAGTGTAACGTCATGCCTGAAGAACTATTGTTAAGTACCTTTGAAGAAGAGAAGATGTCAAAAGAATTCAAAAGGGCCTATGTTTCAAGCTGGCTCTCGCGAGGTTTTAAAGGTGACTTTAGATGTGGTATAATTGACGATGAAGGTCACATCACCGAGGTTGAAGTGGAAAAGTTTATATGCAGTTTTGGTGGAGTTAAAAAGAAGGAAAAACTGCCTCGTGTCACTCTCCAAGATGGGATCATGTATGCAAGAGAAGATGAATTCCTCCCGAAGTTTGATCCTATGCTATTGGAATATGATAATCAAATATCATCATGTACAAAATTCACGAGCTCTTTTTTGACTTCAAGTAAGTCAAAACAAAACAACCTTTCTGATGGCCTTCTATCTGACTTGGTTGGCTTTGTGCGAGGCGTAGCACTCGAAGAGGATCTTTTCTCCTTTTCTTAAAGGTAGCCCTCTACCTTGAGGATATAGATTGAATGGAACCCTTTAAATCCCCTGTATTACCCTTTAGAATCCTATGAGGATGCCAAGATTAGAGATAACCCTCTTTTTGAAGCGATAAACCCTCAGCCGATAAAATAGTTGTCATCCCTCCATAATTTTGAGAAGCCTAAGAGATGTTTCCTTGAGGATAGCTCTAATAGTGATGATTCCTTTTCTTTATGTTGTCGTACAAATACAGGAAGCAGAGATGTTCAGTTCCTGGGTCCAAACCCTAGGGGCCTTATCAATGATTATCGGTTTTTTAATGAAATTATTGATAAATCCTCAACCGTTGAAGGTCTTAAGCCTTATCCATGTGAATCTTACATACAGGGTCATGATAGATGTGTTGATATCTTGAAACAGAGTTGGGAGGTGTATGACCAGAGATGGGATGCATTGGTTGAATCTTCTCAAAAAGATTATTGTCAGTTACCCCAAGCAAGTCATGAAGAGGTAAAGGGTCTAGTTCCAGAAGTCTATCATGAAGAGTGGTTGTTTGGGCATGAATGCACCTACGAGAAACTTTTGTATTGTTGTAATCGGAAGTTTGGATTTGAGATTGTCATCGGACATTGTTCATATTTCATCATTTCATATGTCCCAAGCCCTCTGTTCCACACAGGTATACATTTCTCTCAGTTCGTAAATGGTTTCGCTTGAATAATATTGTGCCCCTTCACCATAAGGCCCTTATGGTTGTGTACATATTTAGGTCTTTTTTTTTGCTTGATGTAGGTGTAATTTGTTTAATTTTCAAGTTTTGGCTTGTTAGTTTTGAGTTTATGCCCAGTCGCCCCTCCACCATACTGCTAAGTAGCACGCTTTCCTTCTATTATGCCCAACTTTGTTGCCCAATTTTTCATGCACTGGTCTGAGTTCTAGAGTTCTCTACATTTGATTAGTCCTAGTCCCCATTCAGAGCCTATATGTTACCCATAATTTTTTTAACTTTGGGTAGGGCATAAGTCTTTATTGATTCTCCTCCTTTCCCTCCCTTGTCGTGGCTTCCCTAAGTTTCCTAACCTTTGTCGCGGTATTCTTCAATTTTAGAATTACCCGATCACCTGATATTCTTGGAGGAGCCTGCAGGAAGTCAGCATCATTAGGAAGTCAGACTTTTGGTTCCCTTTGAAACAAGTTCGAAGGTTGTGAGCTTATCGGATCTTTCGACCCTTCAATATTTTTATATGGTGATTAATGTCGGGCTTCCACGAGGGTTTAAGGGACGTCTCCAATTCCAAAGTAAGGACATTTTGGTGATGTAATTTCAAGTTATTTTTGTAACTTGTTTGAGTTGTCACATGAGTGGGAAAATATAGAATCATACTCGAACGCCACCAGGATTAAATGAGCTTGTCAGGTCAGTAGAATAACTGCTTCTTGTTGTTCCTCTTTATGTCTCATCATTTGTCATGTCATTCACTACTTCTAGGGAAAAAAAACCAAGGGAATATTTATAGAGTACTATCATGAATGGCATTTAAGCAACTAAGGACACGAAAAAGGTGGTGGCATGTATTACTACATTTGATGCTGTCATTTTTGCATAAAACATTAAAGTTGAATAAAAAGAGGAAATTGTCATGATTTTACCCGTATCAAAATGGATTTGTCTCATGACGGTGAGTTATTGTTTCACAACCTAGATTTCAACTGGCCAGAGAAAGAGTAGGAGGATATAGTCTGACAATTATGGTCTTTCACATGAAAAGAACAAACTAATTTCAGTGAATATAGGAAGGTCATCACCATATTAGATAAGATTGCAGAACAAGCTGAAAATCACGAACAATGATTACAGGGCGAGCTCGCAGCAGGAAGGAACCCGAATAATTGAATTTGATGTAATGGTGCTCGAAGCTAGGAAAGGTCATGTGGTACAACCAGATGTTGAGACATTGCAAGGACATATTCTTTTGGACATGTCTGACTTTTTCCAAGCTATTGTTTTTTTATGAATAATAATCTGAAGATATCCTATTAACATTGATTGAAGAAAAAGAGAAGATGAATGAGATCGATAAATAGATTGCAAAGTAGAAACCGATGCCCGATGTTGGACCCTGAGTCTGATGATTGTATAGCCTTACATGTTGTGAAATGGTATATATTTTGATGTTTCTCTGTGGAAAGTTATGTTTTGAAATGGTCGCTTTCAAGACCATTACTTTAGTAACTATTTCTTGAAAATCAAAAATACTTAGGGTAATAGTTATAAATAAATGGATTAGATCTTTTGGGAAAAATTTGTTTTACTCTTAAGATGAAAACTTCTTTAAGTATATTTGTGTTTATTGTTTTGAATATAGAAAATTTGTCAGTGGCTTCAGATATTCGTAATCTTTGAATTCTGGTGTGTGAATGCTTTCTATTCTTTTGAATGGTTATCAGTGGATGCATCTATATTTGAGATGGTGAATGGTTTCAATTTTCTATTGTTGCAAAAATATTATCTTTGAATGGTATTTTGTAGTGATATAGTTGATTCAAAATCTTGAAAAATCTAAAAAGTGTTTGTATTTTATGCATGCCTTTTCAAAGATTTTTGGTTAGAAGCTCTTTCCTTATTTGCATTCTGGTTACAAGCATTTCAGTTAATTTCTATTCATTGAATATCATATGAAGGTAGCTACCACCTTGTAAAATAAGCAGAGAATCAATCAATAAATAGTTTGTTCAAACTGGTTCAACTATGGTTACATTTATGACCTTTGTGGGCGTGACAATATAGAGTTTGCTGATAAATCTGTTAACCAACAAAATTTTGGCGACTCTGCTGAGGACTGGAATGAAATAGGAAGATTTATAAGATTTAAATGTCTTCTAGTAAGAAGATTGGCAGCTCTATTTGCACGGATCCATAGGAGGATTTTTGGCATACCTAAGTTAATACATGGTTAAAACTTGAATAAAAATTTATTCAATGACTGTTGACAGAAGTACATCTGATGGAAAGTGTAAAGTAATTCTTGAAGACCTATTGCTGGGTACCTTTGAAGAAGACAAGACGTCAGAAGAATTCAAAAGGGCCTATGTTTCAAATTGGCTCTGGCGAGGTTTTAAAGGTGACTTTCGTTGTGGTATGATTGACAATGAAGGTCACATCACTGAGGTTTAAATGGAAAGTTCATGCGTAGTTTCAGTGGAGTTGAAAAGAAGGAAAAATCGCCTCAAGTCACTCTTCAAGATGGGCTCTAGTATGCAAGGGAAGATGAAGTCCTCCTTAAGTCTATCTTTGAGGTTGTCATCGGACATTGTTCATCTTTCATCATTTCATATGTCCCAAGCACTCTATTCCACATAGGTATATATTTCTCTCAGCCTGTGAATGGTTTCACTTGAATAATATTGTGCCCCTTCACCTTAAGGCCCTTGTGGCTATGTACATATTTAGTTCATGTTTTTTGCTTGTCGTAGGTGTAAATTGTTCCATTTTCAAGTTTTGGCTTGTTAGTCTTGAGTTTAAGCCTAGTCGCCCCTCCACCCTACTGCTAAGTAGCACCCTTTCCTTCTATTATGCCTGACTTTGTTGCCCAATTTTTCATGCACTAGTCTGAGTTCTGGAGTTCTCTACATCCAGTTAGTCCTAGTCCCCATTCAGAGCCTATATGTGACCCATAAAATTTTTAACTTTGGGTAGGAGGTAAGTCTTTATTGATTCTCCTCCTTTCCCTCCCTTATCATGGCTTCCCTAAGTTTCCTAACCTCTGTCACGGTATTCTTAACTTTTAGAATTACCCGATCACCTGATGTGCTTGGAGGAGCCTGTAAAGAGTCGGCGTCATTAGGAAGTCAGACTTATGGTTCCCTTTGAAACAAGTTTGAAGGTTGCAAGCTTATCAAATCTTCCAACCCTCCAACATCTTTATATGGTGATTGAATTCGGGCTTCCTCGAGGCTTTAAGGGACTTCTTCAATTCCAAAGTAAGGACATTTTGGTGATGTAATTTTAAGTTATTTTTGTAACTTATTTGAGTGGTCACATGAGTGGGAAAATATAGAATCATACTCAAATGTCATCAGGATTAAATGAGCTTGTCAAGTAGGGGGAATAATTGCTTCTTGTCATTCCTCTTTCTACCTCATCATGCACTACTTACAGGGAACAAAACAAGGGAAGATTTATAGAGTACCATCATTAATGTAATGTAAGCAACTAAGGACATGAAAAAAGTGGTGGCATGCATTACTACATTTGATGCTGCCACTTTTGTAAAAAACATTAAAGTTGGATAAAAAGAGGAAATTGTCATGATTTTGCCTGTATCAAAATGGTTTTGCCTCATGATGGTGAGCTGACATTTTGTAACCCAGTTTTGAATTGGCCAGAGAAGGAGTAGGAGGATATAGTCCGACAGTTACTATGTTTTGCATGGAAAGTACAAATTGGTTTCAGTGAATATAGGAAGGTCATCACCATATTAGATTTAGATTGTAGAACAAGTCGATAATAATGAACAACGATTACAGGGTGAGCTCGTAGTAGGAAGGAACTTGAATAATTGACTTTGATGTAATAGTGCTCCAATCTAGGAAAGGCCATGTGGTATAACCAGATGTTGAGACACTGCAGGGACATATTCTTTTGGACCTGTCTGACTTTTTCCAAGCTATTGTTTTTATGAGGAAGAATTTGAAGATATCCTATTGACGTTGATTGAAAAAGAAGAGAAGATGAATGACATCGATAAACAGATTGTAGATCAGAAACCGATGCTCAATGCTAGACCCAAAATCTTGTGACTGTATAGCCTTACCTATTGTGAAATGGTCTATATTTTGATGTTGCTCTATGGAAGTTTTGTTTTGAAATGATCACTTTCAAGACCGTTTAGTAACCGTTTCTTAAAATAGAAAAGACTTAGGGTAATAGTTATAAATAAGTGGATTAGTAGACCTTTAGGGGGATCTTTTGGGAAAAATTTATTTTAATCTTAAGAACAAAACTTCTTTAAGGATATTTTATTTGTTGTTTTGAATATAGAAAATTTTCTAGTGGCTTCAGATATTTGTAATCTTTGAATTATTGTGTGTGAATGCTTTCTGTTCTTTTGAATGGTTATCAGTGGATGCATGTATATTTGCTTGATGGTGAATTGTTTCAATTTTCTATTGCTACAAAAATAATATCTTTGAATGGTATTTTGTAGTGATCTAATTGATTCAAAATCTTGAAAAATCTAAAAAGAGATTGTATTTTATGCATGTCTTTTCAAAGCTTTTTTGTTAGAAGCTCTTTCCTTATTTTATTTCTAGATAAAAGAATTTCAGTTAATAGCTGCCACCTTGTAAAATAAGTAGAGAATCAGTCAGCAAATAGTTTGTTCAGACTGGTTCAACTATGGTTACATTTGTCACCTTTGTGGGCGTGATAATATAGAGTTAGGTGATAAATATGTTAACCAACAATATCACATATGAAATCATAAAGAAAAGAATGGTATCATAGAAACTGAAATCATAAAACATACCAAGATCGCCCCTCTACCAATCTAGATCTCATGGAGGCACCCTACTAGAGGATGCCACTATGGTCCCTGTTGCGGCTGATGATGCTAGTTTCAAAGGTGCAATAGGTGAT
The DNA here is from genome assembly GCF_030272615.1 of Cryptomeria japonica. NCBI lineage: Eukaryota > Viridiplantae > Streptophyta > Pinopsida > Cupressales > Cupressaceae > Cryptomeria > Cryptomeria japonica. The sequence continues at coordinate 268,659,448 of NC_081411.1, forward strand.
GGTGGTATCCCCTAGGTGACAAACCTCATTTATCTCTCATCAAGCTCCTCCTAGCTACCCACTACCTCTATATCAACCTCTCACCCTCACCTCCTGAGGATGACCCCTCCTTGATTTCTCCTCCTAATGCATCGGCATATCTCCCCTCGGTATTCACTGGAAAATGAGATTAGGACCCGTTGTGCTCCACCACTTGGAAAATTCTTGGGTCACCTCGACGTTGTCAATATCCATCTAGGGTGGTATATCATCATCATCGCTATCCTTTGGGTTGTCCCTCACATCGCCAATGGTTGATCGAGGAAGATCATGCAATCACACGACACTCCTAGTTGATCATACATAAGTGGGTGTGGCAGGAGGAATCATTTGTACCTTCCCAAACTATCGCATGCACCAATGCCATTAATAGGGGATGACTATATGATCCTACCACCCGAGAAAAATCCTCTCGTGCTTTATCCATGGCATCTATGTCCAGTCTGTAACCCAGATTGACATCTCTCAGAATGGTTGCCAGACTACATCCCTGATCCTAAGTTAGTTGATTGTGACCCTTCAATTTGTAAGGTCACTAGTCCTCCACTTGACCTCTTGGAGTGGATACACATGTGCTCGTAGTATGTCCACGAGCATTGCACACAGAAATCACAAAGGCCTCATGTAGGTGATATGCTTGAACATCCACACCTGTAGTAATGTACATGTTTTCAGGTTGTGGAACTCATGGTGTACATAATGTGATAACTCATAGTATAGATGCACGAGCATGCTCTGTCCCCATGTGAAGATGGTGCCATCCTCCTCCATCTCTCAAATTAGTGGCATGAAGCCCATCACTAGCTCCCAACCCTATCCATTTGTGAGCACCCATAATGCTAGTATCACAATCATGTTGTGTTGAATTAGTGGTATCAGCCTTCATCCCTGGTTGAGTGCTCGAAGATAGATATGATCAATCGTATCTATCACCCGACCTAGGCCCCACTCCTGAAGCACATGTAGCTCTCACATAGATGATATGGTATGTGGCACTTGTTAGCCACGAATTGATAATCTCATGATGTGATACATATCTATTAGTGTCACTGTCATCTCCTCTATGGGCAAGTGAAATGACATGGTATTTATGTCCCACCTTTCCATCAGCACCCTCAACATCAATGCCTAGAAGCAAAACTCTGGCATATGGTACACCCACCAAAGTTTCACTCTTTGAAGTTGTTGTCGATCTGTTGTAGGCAACTCATCTACTCTCTCACGTAGAAAGCTAAGTAGATGTTTAGATGTATGCTCCCGAACCTCTAGTAGTATTTGCATCAGAGAAAGATATCGATCAATCTCCTATGCACTCATATAGATGCTAGCATGCCATGCAAACGACAATGCATCTAATGAACACCAACACATCCACCGAACAATAGGGCATAGTCGCCTATGGAATGAACGTGCGGATCTAGAACCCTAGCGCATCTTGAGGACACCTACGTTTCTCTGAAAAATAAATCTGTCATAAAATATGTAAAATACACTCAAACAACGTGACTTGGGTCTCACCTACTCTAGTTGCTCACCCTACTCCACTGCAGTACATAGCTCCTCAATCCTTCTCACTTTGTGCTCTTTTCTGCGTGGCAATTTCATTGAGGCTCTATAAAAATATTAGAGAAAATGCTCGCAATGAATAGCGCTAATGGAACTTCTAGGGGCCCACCCCTTGATTATATAGTCAAATTGTCCTAGCCCCCTTTTGTGAAAAATTTGGCTCATCCTCCTTCCTATTTTCCCTACCTTACTAGGGGAAAAACATGAGGGGGCATATACTCACTTTTATCATATTTTTCACTTACCATCTATGCTAATGCCTCTTAAGCATTCTTCTCACCATAGTAGCTTCTTCTATTTTTGCACTAACAAAATTTTGATCTTTGCAGCACTTAAAATTTTCATGATGAACACTGTAGCTTTCGTAGAGTATTGAGGGCATTGCTTGCATTTTCCTAATTGACCTCTATAGTCTCTATAGTATACTTTTTTTAGGTATTTACTACATTTAATGAACTGCATGGGTTTAATGAATTTATCTTTCTAGACTACTTTAGTGCACCTGATCCCTTGAGTTGATTAGTTCACTAAAGTGGGAGCAAAATGTTTTGTCCTAAATTATGCACAATGCATTTATGACACATGCATTGGGCCCGGTGCATTTATGAAAAAGTTCATGATCAAGATTTCACTACTTTGACATCATGGGCTCAAAAGAAAAAGTGTCCCCAATCACCCTAAGAGCTCATTTAGGACTATCTTGGTATGGAAAAAGGATCAACACGCACATGTCTACCTACCTTTAACATCCCAACAAATTCCTGAATCTGGAATTGCATATCTTGCATCAAGATTTTTCAGACGTGTGTCTCTTCGCTTGAGTGCATCCGTAACAACTATTCCCACCCATTCTTTACGTTAAAATCTCATTCTCTATCTCATTGGAAGCTCTAAACACTCTTGGAAATAAAGATCTCAAAAGAATTAATCTCTCATGTACTTGGCTCTCACATTTTGGCTCCAATTGTGATTACTTGGTTACTATCTTGCAGCAACAACACTATCTTGAACTTTGTCACACTCTCATCTCAAGAGAGGGGTTTGGCTTGAACACTTTGTCTTCTCTCTTATCTTTCATCTTCTATTTCTAACATTTCATTATTTTCATTGTTGTATATTTTAATGTATCTATCATCTAGGTCCATTTAATCTACCATTTATCATTTATCTTGTATCTATTGCAATAGGGTTTTTCCTCCATTAAGTGAGGTTTGTTTCTACTGTGTTTATCATTTATCTTATATCTTAAGTAGTAGGGGTTTTCCTCCATTAAGCGGGGTTAGTTTCTATTATAGTTATCTTTTTATCCAATCTATCTATTTGGCTATCTGTGGTAGTGGAAACACCAAAGAAAGGGTTTGAGTGAGGCAAACCCCTATACAGTCCCAAAATTTTCCCTTGTCCCTGTGTGCACATATGGCGAATAGGTTCAACGTGACTGAGGAAAAATTTAGGAACGTTTCTAGTTTGTTTTTGGATTTATGTCCATACAAATGACAACACAGTGCATAAAAATTGCCACAACACAATGGAGTCCAATACCCAAGACCAAATAGGTTTTCTTGTATAATTTACTTTTTGTTTGTGAGTTTCCATGGTAACTAGGAATCTTTTGCTTTGTTGTATGTTTCAATATTTTGTAGTTTAAATAGTTCAATTTAATGGTTATTTCATCATTATATTTTGCATCTTGTGGCTTAACTTCAGCATCAATTTAAGTGAGGTAGTTGTGGTTAGTTTGTTCTCTAAGATTCAACATCTTAGAGGTAACAAATTCCCTCCTCCACACAACAAGCTCATATTCATTATTAGAATCAACATTGTTAGCATGAAAATCATTTTGATCCATTTCTTCATCAATATTAATAAAAATAGGATCTATAATATGAATAGAACATGAACCATCATCTTTCTTAAGAATTTTTTATCTTGGTAATTTAGGTTGAAATTCTTGTCTAGGGTTAAGCAAAGCCTAGAAAAATGGGACTTATTCAACATTTAGCATCTTTGGAGAGGAAATGGGTTGAGAAGAAATTTCATGAGCCTTAGCATAATGTCTTCATTGGTTTTCTCTCACACAATGATTTTGTTTAGTTTTAGGCGATGGTTGTGAAGGTTTAGGATCAATGGATATAGGCTTGTTCTCTTCCTCAAAGGAGGAGGAATGGGAGAAGGTTAACTAGGTTGAAAGATAGTAGATGTCGGGGACTTCCATTTGTAAGATGTATGAGGCAGGATTGTAGCATATAAAGGAGGAATAAAAGGTGTATGAAGGAGACTAAGTCCATCATGAGGAGGAGGAACAAGTCTAGGCTCTCTAGGCTTACTCAAATATAAGATCATCTCATTCTTCCACTTTTGATAAGATAGAAAAAGAGCATCACTTCAATGCTTAAGAGATTCCAATTGTTTAGGCCAAAAGTAATTAAGGTTGACATCTCCACGCCTCATTGTGGGTTGATAGATACAATGATAAATTATTATGAGTTTGTCATTATGAGAGAATTTGAGACATTTATGAATAGTAGAAGGAATATATTTCATGGAAGAAAGCCAAGGATGTCCCAACTTTACACAAATTTGATCCGATGTAGGAATAATAAAAAAAATGACATCTAAGCACTTAGTACCAATCTCAACGGGAAGAGTAATAGAACCAATAGTAGGGAAAGAGAAATTACCATACACCTCAACCACTACATCAGATTTATGATATGTTACTTCATGCAATTATAAAGTATAAAGATATTTTTTAATGATCACATTCACCATACACACTGGATCAATGAGAACCCCTCATGAGAGTTTGTCTTTTATCTTCGCATTGATATATAGTGGGCCATCATGTGCATCAATAGTTTCACATGGATCAAAGTTAATGCATAGGTCCTTAGGAGGTACAGGTCTATCAACAAGATTCACCACATTGTTAGACTCAAAACCAAGGTCATTGGGAGAAAAATCAAGATGCTCTTAATCAACCACATTATTAGAATGGTAACGTAAAGGATTAGTAAATATTTGAATATTTTGATTAGGAGGAGCTACGAATTTGTTTCCTTTGTCATTCACACCAGCTATGGATATGGTATTGTTATGAATAAATTCTTGAATCTTACTCTTTAAGGTATAACACTTCTCAGTATCATGACCAAATTGACGGTGATATTGGAAAAATCTTTGGGATCATGAAAAAGTGGCAAAGGTTTGGAGGTATCTATTGGCTTGATGAGAGGAAGTTGCAACACATTTTTGTTTATCAGTCGTGTCATAATTTTATGCAAAGACTCAAAAAGAGGAGTAAATTCTTTTCTAAAGTATTTGGATAAAGGAACCACAACTGATTTCATGGTTTCCACTTGAGCATTGATGTTGTCATTGAACTTGATATATCCCTTGTTCGGTTTAAACTTCGCAAAATATTATTGAGCACTTTCATTCTTATTCAAACTGACTCACTTGAAGTTGATAATTATGAAGCACTACACACAACTATGTAAAGGAAGTAAACTCAGAAAAGAGAACCTTATCCCTAATGTATTTTTGCAAATTGGCAATAAAAAATCTTTGAACGTCTTGATCAGGTATATGATAAGAAATTTGAGAATACAAATGTTTATATCTACCAATAAAATCAATCACTTTTCTTTCAGTTGTTTAGAATGAATCAAATCAGTCATTAGAACCAATATTATTGTGAAATTTTTGAATGAAAGCATCACCTAATTATTGAAATGATGTAATAGAATAAGGAAAAAAAGAATAAAACATTTCAAATCTTTGCCCCTAAAGGTTCGAGTAAACAACTTAGCCATGAACCTTTGGTCGTGAGAAAAGTCACTACACAAAGTTTCAAATGTTTTCACATGAGTCAAGGGATCAGTTTTTTCATTATAAAGCTCCAATTGAGGGACTTCCATATACTTAGGAGGGACAGCATGGACAATTCCATGGGATAATGAGCTCGCTACATCAAATGTGGGCATACTAAACTTGGATTGGGTAATGGAAGCTATTTGTTGTTGTAAGGATGAAACGGTTTGGGCTAGGTTATTTATGGTTGCTTCGGTGGGTGGATTGAAATTGGACATATTGAATTGGGATGGAGGAGTAATATTGTTTTGTGTAGGTTGAGGATGAGAGAAATGAGATGGAACACTATGATATGTAGGTATAGGAGATGATTGGGTCACAAATGGAAGACTCGCAAAAGGAGGTATAAAAGAATTTTGATTAGCAAATTTCCCCCTTGACTAGCACATGTAGGATTAAAATTTTGTGTGGAAGTAGTCATAATAGAAGATGTAAATGTAGGCACACTAGGCAAGGATGTAGGCATAAGAATAGAATGGTTGTCTTGACTAGTAGCTTAAGTGTAACCAAGGACTTCAGCACAAATTTTTCTAGGCATGATATTAGTGTCAAAAATATGAGCAAGGCCACGCAACAAATCAACACCAATTTTATCATTTTGAACCATTCTTTTTAATCCTTCAATCAATGGGATTGTCTCACTTTCTGATTATTGTTGACTCATCCATTGTTGAAAGATTTTCAAATTTATTATCAGTCTTCTCCAATTGGTTAATTGAAACCCTAGTTAGTGATTCATCCACATCATGAGAATTATGGGAAAAAAGAGGATAAATGCAATCATTTGCTGGATTAGAGGAACCACCAACATTCTCATGAAATAATATATCCAAATTATGCTCCATATCCTTATTAATTAAACCTTGGGAAGCATTAATTCTACAACTTATTCTCGGGGGAATATTAGAGGTAGGACTAATGCTAGTAAAACTCATGCACAAATGAGGGAAATTTACATTTCAAATTTATGATTAAACAATACAAAATTTTGTAAAAATGGTTTATTAATTCCAATTAATTAAGAAATTTGATTTGTGAATTTAAAAGATAAATGCATCTAGATCATAGCATAACATATCATAAAGATCAGATCTGAAAATAGATTTGAAAATTTATGGAACCCACAAGTAAATTTTAGAATTATAAATTAGGGTTTTTTGTAAATTCAACCACTAAATTTATGTAATTATATTGAAAATGATATCTATGAGTGCAAATTTGAATTTTAAATTGAATAAGTAATCAGATCTAAAATAATTAATCCAAATTAGACAACCCACAAGGTCAATTTTAGAATTAAAAATTCTGATTTTTGTGAATTTAACCTCTAAATTTTTTAAATTCTCTTGAAAATAAAACTTGTAAATGTAAATTTGAATTTGTAAATGCATAAACACTCAAATAAGAAAAACATAAATCAGAATTAAGGGTGCAAGGAGTCGGGTTCACCAAAATGTAATGGTGAAAAATAGAGCTTCACCCAATGATGAAGTAAAACCCTAGATTTTTGCTTAGAGACCACTACATTAAAGAGGGGTGAATCCAATAGATATAGCCTCAAATTAGCAAGGATAGGGTTGGTAATTCTGATTACATTCACTGGTTGATTTTGAATACCCTCTTTTTAAGTTAAATTGTGAAAATACTAAAATTAGGGTTAATATATGTAAATTAAAGCAATTATGCATAAACAGTGAGCTACAGTCATCGAATAGAGCCACGAACCCAGATCTAAGCAGTATGTGAGTGTTTGAATCTATTCCCAAAAGGTCATCCTAAATTGTCAAGACCAAAATGCCTGTCGCTCTGGTCCTCCACACTTTTCATCTTCCAAAGGAGAATTTGTTCATCTCTGTGAATAAAGTTGACCCTGAGAATTGCATCTTTGCACCTATTCCTATGCAGAATAGAGAAGGGAAAATGGTTGGGAATAGGGGTTTGCCTTAGATCAAACCCTAGTTTTAGAATTAACCATGAAATAAATTAAAATGTAAATGAATTATTATAATAGAAATGATTTCCTTTTGAGGGAAATACTGCAAAAATGTTTGAAACACTAATGGTATAACTTTTTGTGAAGTTTTGTTTGTCTCCATGAGGAATTAGGCTTTTGTGTAGTCTTCATAAAACATAGAAAATGAATGTCAACTCAAATGCTTGAATCTTGACTTTACTTCTACTCTTATGCTTGAAAGAAGATTAATGGCTTTCTCACTTAAATATGAATTAATGCTTGACAACTTGAATTTTTCAATTGATCGAATGTATGTCAAAATGAGAGTGGTAGACCTCCTTTTATACATCCTTGGTCGAAAAACAAATTAATTTTATGATATGGGCCGACACGGGATCTAGGTTCCCGCCCATTTCAAATAACTATTAAGAGGCCCCAAAAATGGGCCTTGATTGGGAGTACCAATACATTGGTCGCTTTGGTCCCTTAGGACCAAGGTGCTAGTTCTTTGGACCCTGAGTACCAAGGCACTAGCACTCTGGTCTTGACTGATCAGGGACATAGAAAACAGTAGAGAAGGCATGGGTACTAAGAAAGAATGAGTTTGGTGCATGGTGTGAGAAGAATCAAGGCTCCAATTAGGCCTCGAGAGACAAATGCCAAGGTGAAGGCCCAAATAAGGACAAAATTATAAGGGAGTACAATTTAGGTTGCTACATTAGTATATTCAACAACCATGTATCTCTAATTTTTTGTATATTTTAACCTAATAACCAAATTTTTAGCAAAATTTCTTAATTTCTTCTTTTTATCCTTGAACTATGGAAGCTTTTACTATATATTAAATAATCTTGATATTTTGCTCCATATCCAACATTTTTTCAACTATCTCTAGAGGGAAATCTTTGCACTACTTGTCTTTAAATTCTTATATGACAAGTTGAGCGTTGTTGATTTTCAACTTGTCATCTAGCAAAGTGCATGGCAATCCTTCAATGAATTCCTCACCTCAGGACAATAATGTGTTAGTAGCCTTAATTTTCTCTATGACCCAATCTTTAGCTTTCTTATATTCTTTATTCACCATTTTAATTTATCTTATCTATTGTACAACTATGCATTTGTCTACATATTCAACTAGAATACCATTATCCACTAGAAGTTGTTCATCTACATTCTTTATCATTAAGAGAATAGGGAGGTACTCATCCCACATGAGAATTGAGTCTTCAATACTTATCTTCTCTTTTCCTTCTTTGGACAACATACCATAAAATAGTTCAATTGATTTTGAAGATCATCGTATACTACCAAAACTTATTGAATTGCCTCTTCTCCCAACTTCTCAATCTCCCATCTATAGTTGAGTGTAGCTACAATCAAATTGTTAGATATTTGGTTAATCCCAAAGACACTGAGAGGGGGGGGAGAATCAGTGTTTGACCGGTAGACGAAAGATTTAAACTTATTTGTAATTCTACAACTGAAATTAATATACCGGTAAGCAAATAATAATACAATAAAGAGAAACAAAAGAATCAGTATTAATGCACACCATAACACAGATATTTTGGTGAGGAAACCTGGTAAGGGAAAAACCTCAATGGGATTTGTGACCCATAATATTTACTCACTGGCCTATGAATAAATATTACTTAGTACAAAAGGGGGCCTGCACATGCAGGAAGGTCAATTGCCTAGAGATCACTGCTCAACAACAAAAACAGAGTCTCACTGACTACGCAATTGGATGGTTAAATCCAATAACAATGTACTGCTTCAGAATAGCATCTGGATTCAGTACCGGTTTAAGCTATGTTTGATACCTTTGCCAAAAACCCTTGCCGATATGTAGTCAAATGATTATGTTTTCACATAATAGTCTTCATTCTGCTCTGCTTCTTATTCGCTTCCAAATAAACACATCAAAATGCATATACAATTATTTGGTATCATATCTCGCTCACATACATACCTACATACATTTCCTTACTTTTCATACTTATCAAATGACCTACAAGATCTCATAGATATATGAGTCTTTACAATACATGTCGGTCATATAATTACAATTCACATAAATAATATTATTTCCAAGTTAGTCTGAAATGTCGGTATAATCTATTGCCAGTGTAACTGGATGCCAATGTGAATAAGCCTTGTTGTATCTATCTGTGCTGGTAGGTGAAGTCTATTATCGGTTGAACCTGTGAACCATGATGAACCATTTTGAACAATGTTGCCACTTTGTTGCCATCAATGACAACATCTACCATTCTCATCTGAGTGTATAATGCCAACAATCTCCCCCTTTGGCATTGATGGCAACACTCATGAGAAAAATCAAAAACTGAAATCCAAAACTAAGTCCTCCCCCTAAGAAAATGATCTACGTTTGTTCACTTTACACCATGCCTCACTCAGTACATTTTTCTCATTATACCACTCCCCCTTTGACATCAATGACAAAGGATGTCAAAAGTTCAAAAAATTCAAAAAATTACCCAGATACCTGAAGTCGGTTATGTACAATCTAAAAAATATCTGCCAAAACTAAGTTAAGACCCTGTAGGAACTTTGTACTGTCAAAAATTATTGTCTCTGTCTGCCTAATTATCCCGGTAAGATAGTGCATTTGTTGCTCCGGTGATCTATCTCCTTGAATTGTTGCCTTGGATAGTTCATTCTGGTGAGTAATTAGGTTGTCCAATCTTGGACCAAGTTTGTTCTTCAACTCTCAGGTTTTTTGTTTTCAATCTAGCCTTCTCTTTTTCCATATTTTCAATCTTTTCCTCGTGAATATCCACTTCTTGATCTAAGACTGGTGTTAGTTCCGAAGAACCAATTATGTTGTCTGCAATATCATCAATCTCCTTCTAAGTTTTCCTTATCTGATCATCAATGTCTTCAATTAAATGATGAGGTTTGCAAGCTTCCCAGTACAATTCCTTATATTCCAAAATAGTGGAATGCAATGCCGGAAACAATGAATCAATCTGTTGATTGCAATCCTTTAATGTTTTATCAAAGAATTCTTCCTTTTCTTTATTAACTCTTTCTTGAATAGTTTCCTCATTTATTTTATTTAAAGACTAGATTTTAGAAGAAATGAATTTGGACAATGTGTCCAATTTACCTATTGAGCCAACAATGTGATCCACCTTGCACTCCGGTGCAATCATCTGCAAAATCGATAGAGTTATCTATAGCCTTAAATGCTAAGGCATTGCATTCTATTATTTTCTTTATTGAGTCCATCAGTGATAGTTGTTGGTCTGAAATCCACAGTTGAAGTACTGGGAGAAGTGCTAGGTTCTGCATTTAGTTTCTTCTCTTCTCCAGATATATGTTCAACTACCTTAACCACTTCCTTATTCTAACTCTTATTTTTTGTCGGTATCTCAATATTTAGCTGAGTGTCAACTGTGATGGATTATGATTTCTTCTCCTCAGTAATTTCTTTGTCCATTAGAATGTTGATGTCTTGAGTGTCAACATTCATTGTAAATAGAATGTTTGACTCAAGATCAACATCATCTGCTTTTATTTCCTCTGATATCTTTTCTTTAGGCTGATTTTGCATTTCTGTCGGTGCCTCTTCTACTACCGATGGGGTGTCCTATGCCAGTGGTGGTAAGTTATCCTTAATTGTGAAATCAAGTACACTACCAACCTTACTCTTCCCTTTATCCCCTTTATGATATACCTTAGTAAAGGATTTGTCAACTTTCTATCTATCTTTCTCTTCTCTTTTATTTTTCTCTACAAAGAAAATATCCCATTTATCTGTTGTTTCATCTGCTATTTCTTTTCTTCTATCGGCCATGAGGCTTACTTGTTGATGACCACTTAAAAAAATAGTTTTGCTAGCTTCAGATATCAATTCATCTATTTCTTGTTTAGATTTAACTGGATGAACAGCTAATAGTGCCTCAACCTTTAGTTTCTTATCCAATTCCATAATAAACTTTCTCTTAGCTTCAAGTCTTGGGTATAAATCATTTGGGAGAACATCTATGACTTCAATAAGAACCTTCTTATATATATCCAACTACAAAATTATACGCTCTTCAATAGTATCCTTATCAAAATATTTGAAAGAATGATAGAACTTACTAACATTACCAAGATTTCCATCCTGAGTTATTTCATTGAAAATCTCTTCCAGTGAAAGTGTATCAGGTTCCTTTTGTGTCGGTTTCTTCTATGTGACCTTCTTCTTGGGACCACTAGGCTCTCTCATAGCCTGTTCTTTCTTTCTAAGATTCCTTGTTTTCTTAGGAGATGGGACAGGTGCCGGTGAGGATTTTCTCTTCTTCCTATCCACCCTTTTGAATTCTGCAACCTTGTCACTATCAGAGTCGGATGAGGTAGCAATAGGGGAAACATGTGTTACCGGTTGCTGGTCTGATTTTCTTTCTTTTGAGCTTGCAGAAACACCACTCATCTGATCAAGTTTCAGTTTACCCTTAGTGGCATCTTCAACAAACTTTGAAGCATATTTCAATATTTTTTCTCTTTTCTTCCTCTGCTTTTGCATATCAACATCTTTTTCAATGGTTTTAGCATTGCCAAAGATCTTCTTAGTGGGTTTTGATGATGCATATAGAATTATCTTGGCATAAGATTTCAAAATTTGTGAGTCCACTTCAAAGCCCATCTCAGTTACCCAGACAATTCTAGGTGTAACAGCCTCCATCCATACTTCATCTCTTTTTACAACAAAGCATATTTGTTTATCATATTTATCAAAAATACTATGAGGGATTCTTTCCCTTTGCCTCATTTTTGCTTGAAAGACTTTGAAATATTATTTTACTTGTTTGTCACCTTCTGAACCCATGCCGGTAATTGCCTCCTTAATCTATTTTCCAACATAAATATCAGAGGCAAAGTCTTTGTGGCCTATACCAGGAATCTCCTATGAGAAATATAGCATTAAACATACAAGTAAATTCCCAAACTTGAAAGTTCCCTTTTTGTCACCTTTGATCTTATCCAAGTTTTCTATCAGTTCATCTTTCAACCGCTCACAAATATCAATTTTAGCATTGTTCATTATCATCTCATAAGCACTGTCAATGCATAGACTGGACACAGAATTTAGCCTATTTGTATGTGCAACTTTATATCCAATAACCATACTGGCATATATAACATTGTTATCAGCTATGTTGCTAACCCCTAGTGATCTATTATCAGATGTAGCGTCGGCTAAGTTCATAACCTCTTTGTTTGGAATTTTCTTCTTCTTCTCAGGCCTTGTGTCAGTAGAACGTATACCAGTAACAACACTAATTGCTTCCTTACTGATTTTGAAAACTTATTCTAGCCATAAAAATTCACCGTGAACTCTGCTAAGAACATATTGGATGATTTCATCATCAGATTCAGGCATGTGAAGGATGTCTATAAACCCTAGATCTTCCACAATCTTATATTTAGGTTTGATTACACCATGTTTGTTTGTGATAACATTCATAAACATGTTCTTTATATCCTCAGACCCTAAATCTTCAATGGTACAGTGAATGTATGCCCTAGGGTCTTTTGCAAATGCAACTCCCTTCGGAATTTTTGAAACTATACCAATGGAGTCATCCATCTTAGCTATCTTAGGGATTATCTTAAAGACTGGTCTAGGACGTTTGATATTTTCCACAACACTAGGGTTTGCAATGAATTCGGGAACGGGGGATGAAGAAGCCATGTCATAAAATAAATACCTTTTAAGTGAAAACCTTGAATGCCCTGAAAATATTTGTTTCTTTTCTTTTTGAATGTCGGTGCTCAACTTCCCTTCTCTTTAAATACTTGAATGCTTGGTGAGTCTAAATGAGAAATTTTAGTGCTTTATAACCAAAAAGTTAACTGACAACCGCATTAAATGCTTCATCGGTTAAGTGAATTTCCATTGTAACTGAACATATGTGTCGGTAAAGGAAAATTATGACTCCTTACCACCATTTGAGGGTAAAATGCATGATCTTAAATTAGTTGTCTTAACCCTAAGGATTATTCCTTAGTTAGATGAAGAATCTACCGTCGATGCAGGATTGCTCTGTTCTACCAGTGCAGGACCAGATTCATCATTTCTCTGATCTCTCTTCTTGACCCATTATTTAGAGAATTCTTGCTTGATTTCATTCACCTTTTCCTTTACTTTTTCATTAGATCCTATGTTGTTTGTTGGTACATTCTTGCTTATGTAAAATCTTGCAATATGCCCAATCTTGTTGCATGCATAACAGGTTACATTGTGTCTTTGAATAGATTTTCCATAACCTTGCCCGGTTTGAGTTCTACATTGATTAGATAGATGTCTAAATCTACCACAAGCATAGCATTTTACATTCATTCTGCAATTGTCTGAGTTATGACCATATTTATTGCATTTGGAACATTGACTGGTAGATAAGTTTGTATTCTGATTATTCCTACATCTACATTGATTTTCTCTATGACCGAATTTATTGCAATTAAAACATTTTCCATTGAATTTATAAGCATTGGGTTGCCTTACCGATTTGTTGTGATCATGATTGTTTGCAGTTCCAGAACTTTCTCCATATTCAAATCCAAGTCCAACTATTTCTATGTCAGGTTTTTGACTTTTTAGCATATCACCAAGCTTGTCTGAGCTCTTTTTGAATTTGTCTTTGTATTCATTTGTAGCGACCAACTCACTTTCTAGAGTACTAACTTGTCTCATAAGTTCCTCTTTGTCATGTTGCATGTGAATCAACTCCGTTTTAATCATGTCATTTTCATGACTAAGCCTTAGAGATTCATCAACTCTTTCATTAAATCTTCTGGCCAAATCTTCCTGATTCGTCTTTCTCTTTTCAATATCCTTACATAATCTCATGGTTAAATCTTGCATCTCATTCTTCATGTTATTGTTGTCTTGTCTTAGTTTCTCTGCAATATCTCTGAGAGTTTATTTTTCTTCATCATCTTGTTTCTACAATTTCTCACGCAATTATTTTCTCTTATTATTTGTCATGATCAGGTTTTCTTGAAGTGCTTTGATGAATTCCTAGGTAGATCTGAGTTCTTCTTCCAGTTTGATATTCTTTAATTTTTCTACATCAAAATCTTCAAGAGTCGCTTCCAACTGTTGTCTCAAACTTTCCATCGGTACCAGTTTCAGAATCTTCCTCAAGTTGTTAGGCTTCTACAAATAGAGGACCAAACTCTGATACCAATTGTAAGATATTTGTTTAATCCCAAAGACACTGAGAGGGGGGGTGAATTAGTGTCTGACCGGTAGATGAAATATTTAAACTTGTTTGCAATTCTACAATTTAAATTAATATGTTGGTAAGAAAATAATAATGCAATAAAGAGAAACAAAAGAATCAGCATTAATGCACACCATAACACAGATATTTTGGCGAGGAAACCCAGTAAGGGAAAAACCTCAGTGGGATTTGTGCCCCACAATATTTACTCACTAGTCTATGAATAAATACTACTTAGTACAAAAGGGGGCCTGCACATGCAGGAAGCCCAACTGGCTAGAGCTCACTTCTCAACAACAAAAATGGAATCTCACTGACTACACAATTGGATGGTTAAATCCAATAACAATATACTACTTTAGAATAGCATCTACAATGTTGGATTCAATATCAGTTTAAGCTCTGGCTGATACCTCTGCCAAAAACCCTTGCCAGTATGTAGTCAAACGATTCTTCTTTCCCAGAATAGTCTTCACTCTGCTCTGCTTCTTATTCGCTTCCAAATAAACACATCAAAATGCATATACAATTATTCGGTATCATATCTCGCTCACATACATACCTACATACATTTCCTTACTTTTCATACCTATGAAATGACCTACAAGATCTCATAGATATATGAGTCTTTACAATACAATATGTCGACCATATAATTACAATTTACATTACAATTCACATAAACAATATTATTTCCAAGTCGGCCTGGAATGCCAATATAATCTGTTATCGGTGTAAACTGGATGCCGGTGTGAATAAACCTTGTTGTATCTGTCAGTACCAATAGGTGAATTCAATCGCTGATTGAACCTGTGAACCATGTTGAACCATGTTGCCACTTTGTTGCCATAAATGACAACATCTACCATTCTCATCTGAGTGTATAATGCCAATAGAAATAATCCCCACTCGAACTTGTTATAATACCTTCAGATAGTGTAGCTTGTATTCTTGTTGAGGAAGCTCGTGAATCAATTAGACCGAGGAGTTAGGTAATGTATTTCTTTAGCTCCATATTTTTTCCTTTCGACTCCTCTTTTGTTTCATCCTCCTTATACATTCATCTAAAAGTAGTATCAACATATTGCTGAAAAGAATGCCTTTCTCCCTCTTTATTTTGCTCACCCAATTCAACTTCTTTAATTTGATAGTCTTTTTGGCATCATTTCATTTTTAGGCTTGTCAACAAGAAGTAATACAATTTGGGCTCTTTGATGGCTAGAGGTATCAATAGAAACCACTAATAATTTTCAAGCATGTTTCCTAAGCTCTAGAGTCTGGAAGGCTTGTTCCAAAATGGAGAAATCAGATTTGATCATATTCCTTATATTTTATTTCCTTGCATTCAGATATATTGTTCAAAAAATTAGGAGTTGATCTTGTACTTCTAAATTCAGTTTGATGTTGTTTTACATCATCTCATGGCTACTCTTCATCTTCTTGATTAACTATATCATCAACATGTTCTTCATTACGGTCATTAACATTTTGAACCCCTTCTCCAATGTCAAGTGGTTGTTCTCCTACTTTTGGTTCCTTATATTGTTCCTTACCTTGCTTTGAAGGAACTTCTCATGGTTGCTCCTACTCTACAACTAACTCGAGACGTCCTTGTTGTTTCTCATATTCAGTTGGAACCTCTTCTTGATTGTCATCTCTTGGTGGTTCAATCTCTTCAACATGTTATTCAGTATATGGTGGAATTTCATCCCTTGGTTGTTCTCCATCTTCTCCAAGGTCTCTTCTAAGAAAATAAAACAATGTGTCCTCAATTTCCTTCTCAATATTTTCTGATTCTCCACCTGCAAAAATTGAATCTTCTGGTATCTTAGTTGTGTCTATCCCAGTATCATCATGTGGCAAGCCCTTGACATGTACTTTTACATTGTCTTCAAAAATACCTTCTTCTATTCATTTTTCTTCTCTAGCATTTGTCTTTAGGACACCTCCCCTTTCAACTTCCCCCTTAGTGTCAATTTTATATGAATTGTGCCCTAGGGTTGTCCTTCAACAGTATCCTCACTCTTGGCATTTGCATGAAGATTTTATTAATGAAATGTTATATTGTCATTGATGTCAATTAATCGGTAATGATATTGCTAATATTATTGTTATTATTGATATTGTCTTGTAACCCGTAGGAAGAGCTTTGTGAAGGACATTGTAAACCGATATGTAAGTTTGTGAGTTAAACCAGTAACCGGTAAAAGGTTAAACCCTATCTATGTTATGTAACTGGTAAATCCTACCAGTTGTTTTTGTTAAACCCTAACAGATTAAGGTTGTTGAATTGGTTATGTTGGTTATGATCTGATGATGAGCGGTAATGATGGTGACACGTATGGTCATTGTATGAAGACAAGTTCAAAATATTTTTGGTGCGTTTTTGTCTAGGGAATGAGAAAAGTGTATTGCATCTAATGCAAAGCACGTGACAAGTTAAAAAGATTGAAGCCCTGATCAATGAGCGGTTGAGGTTTTCTTCATTGACATGTATATATTGCTATGTAATCCAGCGGTCATACTTGAACCAACTTGTTTGTAATCTCTATGAGAGAATTAGTTTTTTGTTGTGTTACCAACCTAATTGATTTGTTATAAGGTCGATGAATTTGTCTTGTTGAAGTTGTTGGCAGAGATCAGTTGAGTGTGTGGTTGACGAACTGGATGATGAGTCTGCAGTTTGAGTAAAGGCATATATGAGCTTAAAAGGATCTAATCAAGCAAGTGTAGTGCTATTCAAATAGATCAAGCAAACCCCTGTTGTTTTCTAACAATTACAGAAGAACTAAAATCCCGTAACCGGGTAAGCTCTAACAATATTGGTTACTTCTCAAATCCTCTAACAAGGTGATCCATTAGCTTGTATTTTCAAATCCTCTACTGAGGTTACTCCTAACAGGGTATTGCTTCTAACAAGGTATTTGTAGTAAATCCCTTAACCGGGTGATTCTTAACAGGGTGAGTTCTTAACAGGACTTTTGTAAAGCTTTAACAGGCTTGGCTCCTAACAGGACAATCTTCAAAAGAGTTTAAATAGTTATCTTGTGAGTCTCATCTCACTTGGTTTTCCCCATTTGGGTTTCCATGTCAAAAATACTTGTGTCATATGGTGAATGTTTTTGTGGTTATGATCTTATGGTTGATTTCATTAACTAATTAGCTATTCTGATAAGGCATAATAATCGAAAGCATTGAGAAATGAAATCTATTGACATATGATAAAGCATTTGGATGTTTACAAGTTTAATGTTGTTTATTGTTAAGTTGTTGTAACAGTCACCGGTTTTCTTATGAGTTTTTATCTTGACAGTGGTATTTCATTGATAAGTTCACTTTGTGCAATTGAGATTCAGATTGGGAAAGTTTGTATTAGTTTTTCTATTTACTGATTCACCCTCCCCCCTCTCAGTAATCTACCGGATAGTTATTCTTTCATCATACCATCAATTGGTATTAGAGCATCTCAGATCCTCTAAGATCTAAGCCTAACAGCTTGAGGAAAAGATCTTGTAGATCATGATGAAGAAGGAAGGTCTTAAGTTTAACAGAGATAACTATAGGATATGGAGCAACAGAATGAAAATTTACATCAAGAGTCTAGGAAGTCATTATTGGGAACATGTCAATACTAAATATGTTGCACCCACTGGGATTCTGACTCATGATCAGAAGAAAGAACAACAAGAGAATCATCAAGCATTAGAGGCCATTGTCAGTTCTCTGTCTGATGATGAATATATAGATGTTCACGATCTAGAGACTGCACACGAGGTATGGCAAAAACTTGAAGAGATTTATAGAAGTGATGAACATGTTAACATTGCTAAAGAGGAAAGTCTAAGAGGAAATTTTGATGACATGAGGATGGTTGAAGGTGAGAATATCCAGTAGTATGGTCAAAGGATAAAAGAGATAGTAGGTGAAATTAAGAGTGCGGGAGGGAAAGTGGAAGATGCCACAATGATCAGTAAGGTACTAAGAACCCTTCTACCACTCTACGCTATCTGAGTTGCAGTTATTCAGGAGCTGAAGTCCATAGACAAAACTAAGGTAACTCTTGACTCCATCATTGGCAAACTTACTACTTTTGAATTGAATGGTTATGATGGTAGTGTACAGAAATATGAGTCTACATTTAGAGATTATGTTTCTAACCCATCTATGAGAAAAAGTAGAGATACTAGTCATGTTTATGAATCCAAATCTAGCAGAGATGTTGATGATGAAGAAAGTTTAGTGGAGCTTGAAGCATTGTTGGCAAAGCAGTTGCCTAGAGGCACTGGTAAATATAGAGGTAAATTACCTTTAATAAATTTTGCATGCAACAAGATTGGTTGCATAGCTACTAACTGTCCTAATGGTGAAAATGAACACAAGAGAGAGAGAAATTCAAGAAGTATAAGGGTAAAGGCAAGAGAGATTGTCTTATTGTTGTTGATAGTGGTATCACTAATGAAGAATCTGATGATGATGCAAATGAAGATATTGTGTTTGTAGCCATTAAGGAAGATATATTAGATCAGAAGGCATTAGTGTCCAGGATGGATAACTCTGGTGATTGGATCATTGATAGTGGTTTTTCAAATCATATGACCGTTGATCGGAGAAAATTTATTTCCTTGAAGGAATTTGATAGTGGTGTTGTTAGATTTGGCAATGACTCACCTTGCATGGTTAAAGGTGAGGGAATTATTTCTCTTAATGGGAAGAGCAGTGCAGATGATTTCTACTGGGTTGAAGGTCTAAAGAAAAATCTTTTGAGTGTGGCACAACTCAATGATAGAGGATACCCACTAGAGTTTAAAAATGGTATGTGCAAAATCTTTGACAACAAAGGTGAATTGATTGCAACCGGGAAGCAAACTAAAGGTAACCTATTTCACTTTAATCCTAGAGTTAGCAACTTTTAATTGCAAAAATAGATAATAGCTAGATTTGGCATAGGAGATTTTGTCATATAAACTTTGATAACATTGTTAAAGTGAGTAAGTCTAAGACAGTGAGAAGTTTGCCTCAGTTAGACAAACTGGTTAATGCTCTTTGCAAAGAATGCCAGTTAGGAAAGATGACTTCTTCAACTTTCAAGAATAAATCCTTTTCAGTGGAGGATTTGTTATATTTGGTTCATATAGATCTTTGTGGACAAATAAGAACAAAAAGCATTCAAGGTGACAAATATTTCATGATCCTCATTGATGATTGCTCAAGGATGATGTGGGTCACATTCTTTAAGGATAAGACTGAAGCTTTTGGTAAGTTCAAGGCATTCATGGCCATGGCTGAGAAGGAGAGTGAAAAGAAGATAGAATGTCTGAGAACAGATCAAGGCGGTGAGTTTACTTCTAAGGAATTCAATAAGTATTGTGAAGAGAACAGTATCAAACGACAGCTTTCTGCACCAAGGACACCACAACAGAATGGTATCGCAGAGAGGAACAATCGGTCAATTGTTGAAGCTGCTAGGACAATGTTGATACAAGGAGGTGTAGCGAAAACCTTTTGGAGAGAAGTTGTCAGCATAGTTGTTTACACTATGAATAGTTCTGGTGAAAAGAGGTAAGGACAAGACTCCTTATGAATATTGGTATGAAAGAACACCTGATGTTAGCTATTTTAAGATATTTGGAAGCAAATGTTTTATTAAGAGAGGTGATTACATTAGCAAATTTGAGGCTAACAATGATGAAGGTATATTTCTTGTCTCTTCCACCAAGAGTAAGGCCTACAAGTATTTTAACAACTGGACACAGAGAATTGTTGAGAGTGTTGATGTTCGAGTGGATGAATATCTTGAAGTTTCAAAGGAAACTAGTTTGGAGAAGAAGGATGAAGATCCTTTCATTTTGTTTTTGGAACCAGAAATTGTGAAATTTGAAACCGGCAAAGAAAATTCTAATGCACTTGTTCAACTGGAACAAATAAATTCAGAAGATGATGATAATGATGAAGTTGAACCTGAAGATAATGATCATGTTATTCCTAGATATGTGAGACTGAATCACAATCTTGAACAGATTATTGGGGATAAGGATGTTGGAGTACTAACCAGAAGGTGAATAAGAGATAACTCTTGCATGATCTCCACCATTGAACCAAGAACTGCTAAGGAGGAATTTGGTGATGATCATTGGGTTAAAGCTATGGAGGAGGAATTGGATCAAATTGAAAAGAACAACACTTGGACCCTAGTACCTTGACCGGTAAATAAGAATGTTATAGGTACTAAATGGGTATTCAGGAACAAGTTAAATGAAGATGGTGTTGTAGTTCGCAACAAGGCTAGATTGCTTTGCAAGGGTTATGCACAAGAAGAAGGAGAAGATTGTGGCAAAACTTTTGCACCAGTAGCAAGATTGGAAGGTGTCATAACTTTACTTGCATTTGCAGCCCATAAGAAGTTCAAGGTATATTAGATGGATGTTAATTCTACATTTTTGAATGGGATATTGGAAGAAGAAGTATACATAGAGAAGCCAAATGGTTATGCTTTGACTAATGAGAAAGACATGGTATGCAGATTGCATAAGGCTTTATATGGATTAAAGCAAGCACCTAGAGCATGGTATGAAAGGCTTCATACACATCTGATGAAGATAGGGTTTCTGAGAACTAGTGATGATAGTAACATATATCTCAAGTCTGAAGGAGATGAAATATTGGTCAGTGAAGTATTTGTTGATGATATCATATTTGGAGGTAATGATGTCATGAGCAATAGTTTTGTAGATGAAATGAAAAATGAGTTTGAAATGTCTTTAGTAGGGGAAATAAAAAATTTCATAGGATTACAGATACAACAAATGAAGAATGGTATTTTCATTACACAGTATAAGTATGTGAAAGAGGTCTTGAAGACATTGGGCATGAGTGACTGTAAACCAATTGGGACACCAATAGTTACAGGTTGCAAGTTGTCTAAGGAAGATGAATCTAAGTATGTTGATGAGAAGGAATATAGGTCAATGATTGGCAAATTGCACTATGTTATTCACAGCAGATCGGATATAGCTCATGCGGTTGGCATAGTTGCCAGATTCCAGAAGAATCCTAAGGAAACACATCTGATAGCAACCAAGAGAATTTTTAGATACCTAAAAGGTACTGTTGACTATGGATTATGGTATCCATATGGAGGAAACTTTGATTTGAAGGTGTACACAAATGTTGATTGGGCAGGAAATGTTGATGACCGGAAAAACACAACTAGTGGAGCATTCTTTCTTGGAGGAAGACTTGTTTCATGGAGTAGTAAGAAGCAGAGTTGTAGTTCGCAATCTACTATTGAAGCTGAATATGTTGCAGCTTATATGAGTTGCACACAAGCTATTTGGATAAGGCACATTTTGGAAGGTTTTAAGATAAAGATTTCAGAACCTATAAATATTTAATGTGATAATACAAGTGCCATAAATATTTCCAAGAATCTTGTATTTCACGCACAAACCAAGCACATTGAATTGAAGTATCATTTCTTGAGGGAAAAAGTGCAGAGCAAAGATGTTATCTTAGAGAATGTTTCTACCAAGGAGCAGCTTGCAAATATTTTTACCAAACCTCTACCTAAGACTAAATTTGAGTATCTTAGAAGTCAACTAGGGGTTGTACCCCTTTATGAGGTTAGTTGAGCATGATGTTGATTGCATCAGTTCCTGAATGGCTTGCAAAATTTTGCAGAAGGATTGGTGTTGTAGTAGAATCTATTCCACAAGGGGAGCATTAAGTTGCAGATTATTGTTGTTGTACAGTGAAATTTGATATTACATGTTTTACTTTCAATTTGGCATTGCTATCAAAGGGGGAGGCTAATTATGTGATTATGAGGAGGAGAACCAGTGACAAGCTGAAGACATGGAGTGCATGGTGAATACTTGGTAATGTAAACTAGGATTCCTATTCACAATCACAACAGCAACCAATGGTGTTGATATTTGTATTGCCACCAATGCTAAAGGGGGATATTGTTGGCATTTGCATGAAGATTGGATTAATTATATGTTATGTTTCCATTGATGTCAATTAAACAGTAATGATATTTGTGATATTATTGTTATTATTGATATTATCTTGTAACCAGTAGGAAGAGCTTTGTGAAGGACATTGTTGTTAGAGTAATTGGGTCTTTACTTGATTAATTAAACAATATTTGTTTAATTCTTTAAGTTCCCTATTATCTTTTTACACTTAAGCTAACATTAGGTGCATAATAATTAATTATTTTATTAATTATTATGTGCAAGCCTAGGGTTTTCCCTTTTAGGGTTTATTGACCTATTAGAGGTTAATTTTTCTTTTCATTTTATTGTTATCACAATACATTTTTGGTGAATTAGAGCTCTCATCTTTTGAGCATATTTTTTCCTGTGTTTTTTGTGTTCTTCAGTTTTTTGCTTCCTTGCTTCTCCTTGTAACAGCTTATTCATCTTGCAAAATATCTTCAAGCTCCTGTAGGGTTGTATTCCTCGACTCTCACATGGTATCAGAGCTCAAATCTGCAGCTATCTGTTCCTATTTTTGAGAATTTTGCATTGGAAGCAGATCTAGGGTTTCAAGCAATTTTTTTGTGTTCTTAGGGTTAGTCTTTTTTTCTGAGCACTTTGGGCCTAAACGGACCTCACCATCATGCTCAGAAAGCCCAAAAACTCCTATAGTCATATAAAATTTGTCTATTTTTGACTCCTAAGCATCTGGGTGAATTTTTTCTCCAAAACCAGGTCGTACGGCTCTAGCACGCAAATTGAGAAAAATCTTAAAAAATATTTTGCCTTTTTATGGCATGTAGGCCAGATCTTGACTTTTTTTGAAAAAAAAAAAAAAAAATCAAAAAGTTAAAACAAGGGGTGAAAAAAAAAAAATTCAAAAAAATTTGATTTTTTGTTGGGGTGTAAGTTTTTCGCAGTACTAAACCTGATAGTCCGACCATCGTACGGCATGCCAAACCTGTCAGTCCGGCCCCTACGGCTCCTGTCGTCCACTCAGGCCCCCACCACCGGCCCCTCTAGATTCCCTGCAGGCAGCCCTCTACAGCCCCCCTCAGCTGGCTACCGTGTTCTGGCCCTCCGGCCCCACCTACAAACTCCGACCCCTGCCGCTAACAACCTCTACCACCTCCACCCTCCGGCCACCTCCTCTTGGATTCTCCACCCTCTAGCCCTTTTTTTTTTTTTTGGGGGGGGGGGGGGGGGGGCGAGGGGGGGGGGTGTTGGTTTTTTGGTCCTATCTCTCGCATCTGGAGTCAACTTTTGGAAAACAAATAGGCGTCGAAAAGTTGCTTCCGAGCTGGATGTCATGAAGTTGGATTTTTTTTCCGAATCTGTTGCTTGATTGTACTTTTTTTCCAGTCAAATTCAGACTTCTTTTCTGCACTTCTGGGGCCATAGAATGGGCAAACAGACTCTGTTTTTCAAAAATGAATAGGCATTGGAAATCTCTCAACATGCTCTATTCAGATTTGTGATCTTTTTTCTCAGAATTTTCATCAGGTACATGAGATATTAGTTTGAAATTTGTTTTCTTATGCACTACTTCCTTCTCATTACTATGTACAAGGGTTTGGGTTTATCTATTGTGGGGGGGTATTTTTTCTCTCTTTCTGTCATTTATATCAGAAATCAAGAACACCAAAACTCTCAAAACAAACAAACCCTTCTGCATCTTCTGTCTATTTTGAAAGATCACATATAAAAAAACCAACAAGCAGGTGCAGGTGCAGAGTTTTTTGTTCTAATGGCAGATCCTTCAGTTGAGTTGTTGACTTCACACAACTATCACACCTGGAAGCCCCACATCACGAGGCTTCTCAGGGCATGGAGGTTGTGGTCTTGTTTGGATGAGGTTCAGCCTGTATTACAGCATCCTTATGAGCTTCTTCAGCACAAGAACAAGATGGATGAGGCCATGGGTTTGCTCTCCTTGCATGTCTCTGACAATCTTCTGTTTCACCTTGATGAGTTGCTCACTCCTCGGGCTATGTGGTTGAATTTTGAGGCTCTCTTCGGGAGGGTCAATGAGATTCAGGCATTGCAGATTGAGGGAGATTTGGTTTCTTTGTCACCTGATTCTTTTCCCACCATTGAGGATTTTTTGAACAAGTTCAAGACTACCAGATCTATTCTTCAGGGATGTGGCAAGATCAAGATAGACACAGAGTGTATTCACTTGATTCTTTCGAAGCTTTGGGGTCATTTTCAGTTTTTTGCCTCTGCTTTCTACTCCACCATGGATGGCTTGGGTGCTCGTTTCAACATGCCTACCTTTGATGTCTTTTGTGAGCATTTGTCTTGTGAGCAGTCTCATCTTTCTCAACTAGACAAGATTTCAGGATCTAAGAACAAAGCATTGGTTGCTCAGTCCTCTAAGGAGAAGGAAAAGCAGAAACTGAAGCCCAAGACAAATTTTGCAAGCAGTGAGTCTACCTCCAAGCCACCTCCTAAGTCTAATTCAAAACCACTATTTCCTCCCAAACAAGGAAAATTTTCACAGTCTAGTGAGTCTTCCTCCAAGACTAAGAAGAAATCAAGAGACACTTGCAGTTTTTGTGGCAAGGAAGGACATCCAGTTTCCAGGTGTTGGAAATGATTAGAGGCTTTAGAGGAAGCCATGCAATAGCATCACATTAAATCACCTCAGGCATCTTCTCCTTCCATAGGGAAAGGTCATGCTCTCACTACTCGAGCTTCGACCTATGGATCCACATGGATTCTAGATTATGGTGCTTCTCACCATATGACTCACACTCAGAAGTTGGTTACCTCTCTTGCCTCTTGTGGTACTTCACAAATCGCAGTGGGTGACTCAGTTCAGCTTTCATTCTTGGGTTCCGGTTTTGTCTCATTGGATG
The DNA here is from genome assembly GCF_030272615.1 of Cryptomeria japonica. Taxonomy (NCBI): domain Eukaryota; kingdom Viridiplantae; phylum Streptophyta; class Pinopsida; order Cupressales; family Cupressaceae; genus Cryptomeria; species Cryptomeria japonica. The sequence continues at coordinate 268,684,964 of NC_081411.1, forward strand.
GGGGTACTCTGCAGGATATTCTGGTTGTCCCTGACATCTCGAAGAACCTCCTATCCATCTATCATATTTGCCACTCTGGCTCTGGTAAGACAGTTGAGTTCTCACCACATGATGTGGTTATTCGGGACCTCCATGACTCTAATTTAGTTGTTGCTACTGGGAGTGTTGACACTGCATCTCGTCTATACAGATTTGATGGATTTGAGCCCTCTGAGAGTGTAGGTTCATCTCTTATAGAACATGCAGATTTCATGAGTAAGATTTGGCATGAGGGATTGGGTCATGTCAATTATAGATATCTTCAGCAAATGAATACACAGGCTCCCACAGATTTCCTACACTGATGGTGTTTGTCATGGTTGTGTGCTTGGAAAATATCACAGAGATCCCTTTCTGAAGGGAAGAGCCTCTCATGCTTTGGCACCCTTAGAGTTGATTCACAATAACCTCATGTCATTTCCTACTCCTTCTTTTTCGGGGGCCAACTATGTACTCACTTTTATTGATGACTTCTTCAGACGCACATGGGTGTACTTTCTTAAGTACAAGTCTGATGTCTTTGATTCATTTCAAATCTTCAAGACAGTTGTAGAGAAGCAGTCTGGTTTTTCTATTAGGTAGATACATACAGATAATGGGGGGATTATGTGAATCAGGCGTTCAGAGATTTTTGCACTGAGCATGGTTTGCAGCATCAGTTTACTATTCCCTACACCCCTCAGCAGAATGGTGTCGCTGAACACAAGAACAGAACTTTATGGGAGATGGTGAATTGTATGATTCAGTCCAGGTCCATGGATTCATCTTTTTGGGCTGAGGCAGTCAATTGTGCCAACTATATTCAGAATCAGATGCCTCACAAGGCTATTTGACATATGACTCCTGAGGAGGCTTGGTCTCATGACAAGCCTGATGTTTCCTTTTTCTGAGTATTTGGCAGTGAGGCATGGGCTTTTATTCCTAATGCTCTGAGGAAAGCCATGGAGCAGAAGAGCCAACCACTCATTTTTCTTGGCTATTGTGAGGATGTTAAGCCATACAGGTTGTTTGATCCTGATTCCAGAGAGGTCCTATTTCAACAGGATGTTCAGTTTGATGAGCACCTTCCCACAGTGGATACCCTAACTCCAGTGTCTACTCCTCTGCCTACTCCTTCCACTTCATCTCTTCCGGATCTTTTTGAGGATGATTCTGATGATGGTTCTAATGATCCACCATCCCCACCTCCACCTGCTCCACCACAGATGCCCAAGTGGGCTCGCCTTATTGTTGAGGTGGTAGGTCCTCTGGTCGGTGATCCTTTCGACACTCGTCAGACCCGTTCTCATACTATGGGTTCTAGTCTTTTGAGTCATGCTATTTTAGATGATCCTCAAAAGTTTTCAGAGGCTATCGGTCACCTTGAGTGGGATTGTGCTATGGAGGAGGAGTATTCTTCTTTGATGCAGAATCATACTTGGGATCTTTGTCCTCTTCCTCAGGGCAGAAAGATGATTAGGTGTCGTTGGTTGTATCACACTAAGTATGCTACTGATGGTTCCATTGATAAGTACAAAGCACGTCTTGTTGTGAAGGGTTTTTCATAGGTTGAGGGTATTGATTACTCCGAGACTTTTGCCCCTGTCACCAAGATGAACTCCATTCGCTTTGTACTATCTCTTGTAGCTTCTCGAGGTTGGCTTGTGTTTTAGATGGATGTGAAGAGTGCCTTCTTGCATGAGGACCTACAGGAGAAAATCTACATGGAGCAACCTCGAAGATTTGTGCAGGATAGTTATTTGGTTTGCAAACTTTGGCATTCATTGTATGGTCTCAAACAGGCCCCTCAAACTCGGTATGAGAAGATGGATTCTTTCTTGCTCTCCACTGGGTTCTCTCGCAGTCATTCTGGTCACACAGTGTACATTTAGCTTCTTGAGGGTGACATCCTAATTCTTGTGCTATATGTTGATGATCTCCTCATCATAGGTAGCTCATCCTCTATGATTCAGTATATTCAGCGTACCTTGATGGACCAGTTTGAGATGATAGATCTCGGTCTTTTGCACTATTTCCTTGGTCTTTAGGTGATTCAGTCTTCTAATTGGATCTACATTTACCAGTAGAAGTATGCTCTTGACATGCTTCAGTGCTTTGGCATGTTTGATTGCAAGCCTGCTCCCACTCCTTTTCAGTCAGGGGTTGTTTTGATTACTGCTTGTCTCACTCCTTCAGTAGATTCTACACTTTACAGGCAGTTGGTTGGCAGTTTGTTGTACCTAACTCACACTCATCCTGATATTTCCTTTGTGGTTGGCCTTGTCTCTCAATTCTCCCATGATCCTCATGAGAGTCATTTGCAAGCTTCCAAACATATTTTGTGGTACATTCAGGGCACTAGTTCTCATGGCATTGACTACACATCAGGGGAACCTCACAATTGTGGCTACACTGACTCAGATTGGGCTAGTGATGTCACTGATTGAAAGTCTACTTTTGGCTTTGTTTTCTGTCTTGGATTTGGTCCTATCACATGGTCTTACAAGAATCAGACTGGTCATGCATTATCATCTATAGAGGCTAAGTACCGAACTGCTGTGCTCGCCAGTCAAGAAATCTTATGGCTTCAACAGTTGATGACTGAGTTTGGTTTTCCTCCTGATAGTCCCACTATTCTTTGGTGTGACAATCAGAGTGTTATTCATATTTCTCGCAACGCAGTAGAGCATCAGCAGATGAAGCACATTGAGCTTCACATGCATTTCATCCACTAGTTGATTTAGGATGGTGTTCTCATTCTGGAGTACATTCCCACTTCTGAGCAGGTTGCAGACATCTTCATGATACCTTTTGCATCACCGCGCTATCTTTAGTTGCACTCTATGCTTGGGGTGAAGGAAGTTGTCCTTGGGGGGTCATTATGAGGTCTTCCTTCCTTCTTCTTCTTCTTCTTTTAGCATGTTCTTTTATCTCTTTTCGGAGAGGAGTTTTTTCCCACAGGCTTTTCTCCTTTGTCTCTATTTCATAGAGATTTCATTGTATTTGGGTACCTGATCAGGCTTTATTATCGAGACCCCTCTTTCATGCTTTCAGTAGTTGTTCTAGGTTTTAGCTTCTCCCTAAATCTAGCTTAAGGGGGGGTGTTAGAGTAATTGGGTCTTTACTTGATTAATTAAACAATATTTGTTTAATTCTTTAAGTTTCCTATTATCTTTTTACACTTAAGCTAACATTAGGTGCATAATAATTAATTATTTTATTAATTATTATGTGCAAGCCTAGGGTTTTCCCTTTTAGGGTTTATTGACCTATTAGAGGTTAATTTTTCTTTTCATTGTATTATTATCACAATACATTTTTGGTGAATTAGAGATCTCATCTTTTGAGCATATTTTTTCCTATGTTTTTTGTGTTCTTCAGATTTTTGCTTCCTTTCTTCTCCTTGTAACAGGTTATTTAGCTTGCAAAAGATCTTCAAGCTCCTGTAGGGTTGTATTCCTCAACTCTCACAATTGTAAACCGGTATGTAAGTTTGTGAGTTAAACCGATAACTAGTAAAAGGTTAAACCCTATCTATGTGATGTAACTAGTAAACCCTACCAGTTGTTTTTGTTAAACCCTAACCGATTAAGATTTTTGAATTGGTTATGTTGGTTTATGATCTGATGATGAGTGGTAATGATGGTGACGCGTATGGTTATTGTTTCAAGACAAGTTCAAAATTTTTTTGGTGCATTTTTGTCTAGGGAATGAGTAAAGTGTATTGCATCTAATGCAAAGCGTGTGATGAGTTACATAGATTGAAGTGTTGATCAAGGAGCGGTTGAGGTTTTCTTCATTGATGTGTAGAGATTGCTATGTAATCCAATGGTCATACTTGACCCAACTTGTTCATAATCTCTATGAGAGAATTAGTTTTTTGTTGTGTTGTCGACCTAATTGATTTGTTATAAGGTCGATAAAGTTGTCTTGTTGAAGTTGTTGGCAGAGATCAATTGAGTGTGTGGTTGTCGAACCAGATGATGAGTCTACAGTTTGAGTAAAGGCAGATAGGAGCTTAAAAGGATCTGATCAAGCAAGTGTAGTGTTATTCAGACAGATCAAGAAAACCCCCGTTGTTTTCTAACAATTACAATAGAAGTGAAATCCCCTAACTGGGTAAGCTCTAACAAGCTTGGTTACTTCTCAAATCCTCTAACAAGCTAATCCATTAGCTTGGGTTTTCAAATCCTCTACCGAGGTTACTCCTAACAGGATATTACTTCTAATAAGGCATTTGTAGTCAATCCCTTAACTGGGTGATTCTTAATAGGGTCAAGGACTTTTATAAAGCTTTAATAGGCTTGGCTCCTAATAGGGCAAACTTCAGAAGAGTTCAAATAGTTATCTTGCGAGTCTCATCTCATCGTGGTTTTTTCCATTTGGGTTTCCACGTCAAAAATACTTGTGTCATGTGGTGAATGTTTTTGGGGTTATGATCTTATGGTTGATTTCATTAACTACTTAACTATTCTAATAAGGCATGATAACCAGAAGCATTGAGAAATGAATTTTGTTGACATATGATAAAGCATATGGATGGTTACAAGTTTAATGTCGTTTACTGTTAAATTGTTGTAACAGTCAACTGGTTTTCTTATGAGTTTTTATCTTGACAGTGGTATTTCATTGATAAGCTCACTTTGTGTGATTGAGATTGAGATTGGGAAAGTTTGTATCAGTTTTTATATTTACTGATTCACCCCCCCCCCAACTCTCAACAATCTACCGGATACTTACTCTTTCATCATACCATCACTCACAGGGAGTATCTATTGAGGATGATGGTAAAGGACCCTCTTCCTAAGAAATGGAAGTTTGTTGTACAATAAGGTTTACCCTAGGAGTTTGATGGGATTGAGCACTTTGTCCTTTTGCTAAGTATTTTGTAGACACCTAAAATTGTCCAGTCTAAATAAAGAAATTTAATTACTTTAGCCTAATTCTTCTATTAATTGAATAAATCTTTATTTATTTAATTAATTCATTTATCCTCTTCTAGCTTTATTTCTCATTTAAATAAATACCTTTATTTATTTAAATTATCCCTTTTCCTAAATTTAATAAATATCTTATTTATTTAATTGATCCCACTTCTTCTATTAATTAAATGAATCTTTATTTATTTAATTAATTCATTAACCTTTTCTACCCATGACACATGTCATTCATCTCTTAATTCCTACACTACCTACCCTCTCATTATTTTCTTATTTTCTCTACCTATCCTCTAATCATAGCCGACCATTTATCTTTTACACCTCTTAATCTTATCCCTTCATTTCTTATAGTGCCTTCTATATAAGGAGATGCTTCCTTCATTATCAAACCCTGATCAGTTGACTACCCGACTACGCTTTTGAACTTTCATATGCGATCAAGTCTACTTGCAACCACATTTTCGTTCTTTGTTGAGCTCTTGTGCACATATAAAATCTAAGAGCAAATATATCAAGCAAGATCAATGGAGATAGGAAGAATGGAGATTCAAACCCTATTGGACATGTGATGGTATAATCTTTGTGATTTCATTTGATTTGCATTGTCTTAGGTAATCTTCATATGTTATGGTGGATCTTTGTTGTTGTTAGGCTAGGGTTTTGTGGTTGAATTCTATTTAGCCTTTCAATATTGTTGTTATCCATTTTCACCGTATACATTTTGGTACGCCTAGTGGGACTCTTGTCCCTTTTGCATTTAACATCTTTTGTTGCAGATTTTGTGTTTTTAAGTTGTAGATCTGACATTTCCGACAACATTTAGATATTTTCACGTCTATGTACATTCGGATCGCATTTTTTATTTTCTGTCATGTCTATGACATCTGGAATCGTGTCTGCGCCTTCGACAGTATTTTATTTTTCCTTTGCAGATTCTGGGAAACGCGTCTGTGTTCCCTATTCGTGTCTATGTTCAGGAACCGCATTTGTGTTCAGGAACCGTGTCTATGTCAGATCCAGCCGCGTCTGAGCATTTATATAGCATTTGTGTTACTTAGAACCGCATCTATGTTCGGTTGTTGCATTTTGACTTCTTTAATTCAATTTTTTGACATTCAGATTTCAGATCTAGTTTATATTAAGCTAACATCTTCAAATCTAACAAAATTGGTGTAGCTTGTTTTGAAAGCAAAATCGTTTTGTTGAAGGCCCCTATTTCACAAAGTCTTTTGGATCTAAAAATTTACCTAACTTGTGTGCTTGCAAGAAGGGGTGATCATTTAAAACAATCCAAACTACTAATAGATCTTTGTTGCAGGACCTTGGCAAGGGTTTTTGATCTTTATCATATGCCTTGTTTTCATAGATTAACAAACACTTCAATTGGTGCACTAAAATTGAATCAGTGTCCTTTGTGTGTTGAGCAATAGGCACTTTTTGTTTCATCTTTAGAGGGCCTATCTTCCTGTGTGGTCATTAGGACTACTAGTGAGGAGAGAATGACCCAAGTGGTAGTGAGGAAAACCCACCTCTTCCGAACCACAATAAACAACTGTATTCATGGTGAAAACTATGGATAATGTGTGCTAATTAGTTCATACCGACACTATGTCTCCCCATAAACCTGTTTGATCAAATTTATTTGTTCAGTTGTAGGGCATAACCCCTACCGGCAGGGAGCCTTCTGTATTTACAGAGCTGAAAGTGCCACATGTATGGCCACATGAGCGGATTCCCTTACTAGCACCTTTTTGTTTTAGAAGCCAAAATCCTTCTACTTGTTGGGGTAGGAGGTCGGACCTCTGGAGCGGCCCACAAACATATGGTTCTTAGTAGAGATACAAAGTTCACCACGAGGAGTTTTCATGGGGACTGATGCTTGGTTGCCCCGAGAAGTGAGTGCCGAGGGTGGAGCCAGTGGAGTCAAGCATCTAAGTATTCATTCTGAATAGCGTAGCCTCATGTGGGAATAAACAACTATTGTCTTGGCCAACCATAAGAATTGTGCTTGTCTTATTTTGAACAATCAAACATTCAAGACCAAACATCAAAACATTGTGTCTTTTGTGTCTTCAAGTCTATGCAAAACAAATTTTACATCAAACAACACATGTTTCTTTGAGTCATTTTTGAGTCTATACACTTGCAAACATTGAGTCCTCATCAACACTGTGTCCTCTTGTCACAGAAAATAGTCAAACATTCAGATTTGGTCACAACAAGTCACTTCACATATTGGAAAATTGCACAAAGTTTTTAGCAATGCATCTGTGTCTGACAGAACCACGTCTGTGTCATATAACCGCATCTGTGAAGGGCAGAAACGCATCTATGTTCTCTTGAGCAACATTGCACTTACAACATTTCAGAAACGGGTCTGTGTCTGACAGAACCACGTCTGTGTCATATAACTGCATCTATGAAGGGTAGAAAAACATCTGTGTTCTATCGAGCAACATTGCACTTACAACATCTTAAAAATGCGTATGTGTCTGACAGAACCATGTCTGTGTTATTTAAGCGCGTCTGTGAAGTATATAGGAACGTCTGTGTTCAGAATTGAAAACTTTCATAATCCAGCAAACAAGAAATAGTCAGTTTCAGACTTATTGAGCTTCCTAGATATCTCTCTGGGTTTTCATCTAGCATTCAACCTGTCTTTGGGTCTCACAAAGTCCATCATTGCTTTACACCTTGCATTATATTCACATTTTTCTAAACTTGAGTCAAAAGTTCACTTGCTTGTCCTCATCATACTTTGTCAACACATTACATACAACATTTTGCTAAGTGGCCCCTCATCAAGGTCTATCACCTTTGGGTCTCATTTGGTCTTACTTAGAGTCAAGGTCAGCTTACCTCATCAAGAGAAACTATCATCTCTTTGGAATTCACACCTACTCTACTACATACATACTTGGTCTTACATTTTGGACATTGCAAGTAAACCTCAGATTCATTTACATTCCATCCAACTCTTGGTCTTCCATACTCTTTCCATTTTCATCTAGTCTCTCACATCTTGGTCAATACCTAGTTCATGGTTGAAACCCATTCCCAAAAATCTAGGAGAGAAGCTAAAGAGGCTCAAGAGTCCGTAAACATGAGTTCCTATGAGTATGACAATGATATCTTTTTCAATTCTGATCATACTACATTACCTGACATGGATGCTTATAGAAACATTCCAAATGTTGAGAACATGGACACTACAAACAACAATGGTACACACAATGACAATATGGACAACATTTTAGTACATTCAGCAGAAGTGGAAGACTCCATTATGGATCCCCATTTCAATCGATTGGTTGAGGAAATAATGAGGAGAGATAGACAATACTTCTTACAAGTGATGGCACAAAGTGGAGCCATGATCCCTCATGATTTTGACATGTCTCAAATAATGGAAAATCGACCTTTGCAACAACCTCACCTTAACATGGATCAAAGGAGACCTAATAGTGGAGGCAATAAAGGACCGCATATTGTTCCTGAATCACCATCATCTTTGTTTCAAAAACCTGAGGTCCTACACACACATGGTCAAGCATATGATACTCTCCTTCGCAGACCATCATGGAAGTCTTATGCAGAAAAATATACTCAATCACATACCAATGCTAAGGATCAAGCATGGGGTATGGTCCAAGAAGTCGGTCTCCACCTAAGAATAATTTGGAACAAAAAATCAAGGACTTACAAAAGAAAATGGAGGACATAAATACACCGAAGCCAACTTACACAATGAGAGACATATGTCCCTATCCATTTGACAAAATCATTCCAATGCCTTCATTTCCTACACACTTTATGACACCTAAGTTTGATAAGTATAGAGGAAAAGGGGATCCTAAGGCACATATAGGACAATTTTTCACAGCTTGCATTGAAGTAGCAATAGAAGAGACATGTTTGATGAGATTATTCCACAAAGCTTAGGAGATCAAGCTATGGAATGGTTCTCCCAACTGCCACCTGGAATTAATTCATGGGGTGATTTAGCAAAGGCATTTATCCAACATTTTTCATACAACATAGAGATAGACATATCAGTCACTACCTTGTGCAACACCAAGCAAAAGGATGGAGAATCTTTTTCATCATTTTTACAAAGATGGAGAAATCTAGCCAGCAATTGCTCTTGTGAAATTCCACAAAAACAAATTGTAGAAATGTTCACTCAGAATGTTAACAAAGACATCGGTTATGACCTAAGAAAAGCTTGTTTGTCCACCTTCAAGGACGTCATTGAAAAAGGCTTGGCAACAGAGAAAGTCCTAATTGAACAAGGAGTCATAAAAATATTCAAAGAAAACAAAGAGGACTTTAAAGGAAAAGAAAAGCCAAGATTGTGGAATAAAAACAAGAACACAGTCAATGATGGTGTTGTGGATGCCAATACAATACGACCCAAAATCATTTTTTCCGGATCAAGCTCTACAAACAATCAAGTGAATACTCAAAAAACTTCAAAATCATGAAGGAAGTACACCCCATTGGGAGAACCACTAGAGTCAGTTTTCAAGAATCTAGTGGCAAACAAAATAATAACGATTCCAGATCTACCTCCATATGAGCTAAAGGTTAAACCAAATTGGTGGAATGATGATGAGTATTGTGAATTTCATAAGAGCAAGGGACATAAAATAGGAAACTATCATCGGCTGAAGAACATCATAGAAGATCTTATTGATAGAGGTGACATTGAGATTGAAGGACACTCATCCAACCAAGAACATGAAATGTTTAAGGAACCATTCCCAAAGCATGACAAGGGAAAAGCTAAAGCCACAGATGACCAAACCAACTATACCAGAGCATCTTATAGCTATGATTCAACTGTCAATCACATTTCAATGGATACTTATGTCTCTACCATTATCATCAAGGACAAAACACTTGAAAATTCTACCCAAAGACCCAAGATTGTCCTAAAAGGCATTGGATCTTCTTCCGAACCTACCTCTGAATGTAATGTTACAACTCGTCAAGGTAAATTCACTTTGCAAGGTTCTCCAGCTAAAAACACCACTTCCTCATCAACCAAGCCTGAGTATGACCTTGTAGAACAGTTAGGGAAGACACCCACGCTCATCTCCATCCTTGAGCTCTTACGCATATCCCCCGCACATAAATCTATTCTTGAAAAAATCTTGAGAGACATGTTTGTCCCTATTGATCTGAATGTGGACCAGTTTCAAGCCATGGTGGGATACCTTTCCATTCCACACTCCCTTACATTCACAGAAGCTGACGACACCTCTGAAAGTCAACCACATAATGCACTTTACACATTGAAGCCTTCCTACACAAACATAGAATAAAATGAGTCTTGATAGATGGAGGAGTTGGTCTAAACATTTGTACATTGAGCACTATTAAACAATTGGGATATTCAAATAAAGCTGTGAATTCTACAAACAAAATTACCATCAAGGCATATGATGATGAAGAGCGTTCATCCAAAGGCACAGTCACCTTACCTCTCAGAGTTGGGCCAGTTACAAAAGATGTGATTTGTCAAGTCCCAGACCTTGATCTCACATACAACATATTGCTAGGACATCCATGGATTCATGAGATGAGCGCAGTACCATCTACATATCATTGATGCATCAAGTTTCCACATAATGGAGTTGAAGTGACCATCAAAGCTAACCCAAATCCATTCATATATTGCAACAATCTGTGACCTAGATCAGAAATAACAATCCCATTCAATCAAGAAGCTATTCCTTCATCAGCATATGTGGATCCAGAATCATTGAAAGCTTCTACATCCAAACAATCAGAGCTGAAAGAAAAATTCAAGATTAAAGACATGGGATGTGCTGAGTATATCTTTCATCTTGATCAACTCCCACTATCTCCTAAGGTATTTAGTCAACAGGAACAATCTACAAATAATTTTCAATGCCAAGGAATTGGGTGTGAACCACCTAGTGTTGTGGCTACTAAGTCTGAATGCAAATCTCCTTTAGTGGTGCAAGCAACTCTTGATATCAGTAGTCCTAAGAGTGGTTCCAACAAAGAATATATTGAGTGTATTGCCAGCCCTCTTGATAGCTCACACAGCCTTATCATTTCATCCACTCTTTCCATTTCCACTCCACTTCTAGACTTGGATCAACAAGAATTACAAAAGCCCTTACTCATTAGGGATCAAAAATCAAGCTTTGAAAAGAAAAATCTAAAAGTCAAAAATAAAGAAAATTCCTTTAGTCCAAATCAAAATCAAAAGCTATTGGACTCTACAAAAATCAAAGTCAAGGATAAAAATCCTATGAAGCAAAAAGAACAAGAGATGATCTCCCCTAATATCAAAATAACTGGGGGCAAAAGTTCTACAATTTCATGTCAAAAAGAATACTTGTTGATCCTAAGTCTCCATCATGCTATCCTACTTTCACTTCTTTTCGTAGTCATAAACCTTCATAGCTCATCCACTTGTTCTGCACATCATTTCCCTTTTGGAGATACATCATGGACCTTTAATGGAGCTTCCTCGAAGGACTTTGTTGTCAGGGATGCCCAAACTTCTTTAGGTGACACGCATATGGGCAAACATAGTCCACACACTAGTAATTCTATCTCGTTTCCTTTATCAAGGAAGAGAGTCACTCGAGCTACACATCATTCAGTCAAGGAACAATGCAGTTACAATCATAAGGTTAAGCCTCACACATTTGAGGTGGGTGACTTAGTTCTCAAAGAAAATCCTAAAAATTAGCAAGATAGAGAGAAGAAGGGCAAGTTTGAACCAAATTGGCTTGGTCCTTACATCATCACAACAGCCTATGGATCCGGTACATATCAGCTCTCAATGCCAGATGGTGAACCTTTGGAGGATCCTATCAACAACATGCACCTTCACAGGTTTTACACATAGCTCTTCGGAGTATCCTAATTCAAAAATACAAAAAAATTTAAAAAATATCAAAAATACAAAAAAAAAATCATAATCATTAAAAATCATTACTTTGTGAAAACCTGACAAATAGGCTCCTTGTGACACAAAAAAAATTTTAAAAATTGGAAAACAGAAAAACATTTCATCCAACGGTGAAAACCACTTCGGTGGTGCCTTGGGCAAGTACCATGGTGAAAACCGGGTCACTGGCACCATGCGTAGAGACATTGCTCCTCCCTCCTTCAGGATTCCATTTCATTTCACTTTGCACACACTCACAACCTATCCATCCATAATAAACTTACCCATTCCCATCATGGCTTGTCATTGATCTACCTAAGATTGGTTGGCCATTCATAATCATCCCTCCTTTTCACCCCTTTCTGTCCATAATAAATCAGCTCCTATCTGTGGCTAAGGCAAATCCTGTGTCTAGTGATGAGTGTGGAACTAAGAGCATAACATGTTTCGAGGAGTACAGTTTCTTCCAGTTTTCTTCAGTCTATCTGTGCACAATCCACAATAAAGAAGCATTTGCATCACCAATCCACAATAAAGTTTTGTCTTCTCTGCAATAAAGTATCAGTTTCATGGATTCAGTCAATTTCAAATGAGACACAACAACAATAACAATGGGCTTCAACAAATCAAATCTTTCAACAGACTCAGATAATATTATGGTTGAGTGCTATCTATCCTCTTGTGAAAGTAAACATTGTGACCACAATCAAATAAGACTTATACAAGTGACAAGAGACACTAAACTTGAAGACTATAGTGGATGTTGGTGTCGAGTCTAGGTTTTATTTTTATTTTATCTTTTGGTGACATGTCTTTTATCTTTTCCAGGATGTCACTGATTAGAGATTCTATCTCCAGGATGTCTTTGACTAGAAAGGTGAGGATGGGGTATCGTCACCTATTTTTCTTTGTTGTCTGTGGATTGTCTCTTAGTAATGCTATGACTTATCCAAGGATATGAGGACACTGTGAGTCTAGTGTGAACTGGGGCATTCCTTGTTTGTGACTGTCTTATCTCCATGCAAACAGGTACAATGACTTTCTGGGTCGAACATATGCCTCGATTGTCATAACTTATTTTGCTATAATAAAGCTCAATGATGATAACGCACAAGAAGCTCTTTCACTTTCATATCTTCTATCTTCCATTCCCCTTTCTTGATTGACCTTCATCATCCTTCTTGAGTCCATATAGCCTGCTATCACATGATTGAGTATAATGACACACCAAAAACTTTTGCATCTCATGTAGTTTGCACCTGCATTACCACATATTAGGCATTTCATACATATATATAGATATCACAATTGCATCACATCCTACACACAACACATGTTAGCACATTTTACATTTTCATCATGTAAATAATTATTTGCATTATCATATTCATCTGCATTTCATACATTCACATTTGCATTGGCATAACATTTAAAAACATAAAAGAACAAAAATATTGCATTTCATCATGTACATATTTGCATCCATATCATAAGCATCACATAAAAACATACATCACATAGGTACACATGCATATAGTTGTCGCAAGGATGAATCTCATATATATATATATATATATATATATATATATATATATATATATATATATATATATATATATATATATATATATATATATATATATATATATATATATATATATATATATATATATATATATATATATATATATATATATAAGTGTCATGATACAATGATGTTAAAATCATATGACTACAAAATCACCCGAAGGTGTCATCATACAAAAATGGTATAAAAATTGATACATAGGAAGCCCTCTAAGGCTATGAAGAACTCCCTCCCTCGGAGCTGGCTGGCCTCGACGGAGTCTGCGCTCTGGAAGGACCCATCCCAAGATCATCTCTCCTGCCCCCTCTATCTGGTGGTGGTGGAGGACCCATGACCCCAGTGCTAGATGCCTATCTCTTGTCCCTCCCTCTAGTGGTCATTGTTGTCCGTGATGGCCTCCAGAAGCTCCTAGCCGGCTGATCTAGTGGCACAGCTCCATAGTATAGGTCTCTCTAGTAACCTATCTCCTCCCCGGCTCGCAGAACATAAGCATAACCAGCTCCTGTGTCCTCTACCACCTGCCTCCCTACCCTCAGTGTTGTCTTAGCCTTTGTATAATGTTGGATAGCCTAATCTCTCTCCCGCTTTGTGTCCCTCAGCTGTCTCATGAGTCTAGTTGTCTCCCTCTCCAGATCCTGGATCTCATCTGCCTATACCTGGCAGATCTCCCTCACTCCAATAGCTCATCCCCCTCCTCTCCCTCCTGTACCTTTGGTTTCTCATGCCCCTGTACCTGTGGTTGCTCTTGTGGTTGCTCTCATGGCTGCCCGTGCCCCTATCCTCATCCCTATCCCTGTCCCTATACCTGCCTGGGACCCTATGTTGCTGGCATCTGTAAAGGCAATACACCTCTGCCTCTCACCATGCGAGCCTGTCTCTCCTCTCCACCCTCTCTCCGCGGAGCCACTCTCCTCTCTCCTAACACCCCTCGCCTCCTTCATCGACCTCTACCTCCACCATCTCCATCATTATCCTCATCACCCCACCATCTCCATCTATCTGCTCCCCTGGATCTGTCAGTCGTGGAAATGGATGCTCAGCCCAATATACAGTATACTCTGCATCCATCCCTGCATCCTCTATCTCTGGCCACATATCCCAAGGCACGAGCACCACCTCTACTAGCTGCATCACTACCTGATCATATGACAATAATGGCCTGAAGTGTGCCTGATCCCTCACTGTCCGATCATACATCCCAAAACCCCATGGCATCCGTTGAATCCTGTCGAACTACCTGCATACTCTGTCAACCAACTACCTCTCCAGTACATAGGGCATCCGCCCAATCAGATACCTGCTCCTGAATGTATACGGCAGCTCCATTGTGTCATCCTCCTACTCCTCGCACTCTCGGTATGGTCTCCATACCACAGTGTTAATCTCATCAATGACCCGGCACTAGTACTCTAATCTCTCGATCTGCGGCTAAGATGTAATCATATCATATAAATGCACAAAATTGCGCCCATGACCCCTACCTCTGAAATGAATCAATCGAGTAACCACCAGATTCTCATAAGCCCATACCTGCAATAATGTCACTTCGCAGCCCAATCCTACGGATCCATGGTATACAAACTAATGAAGCTCATAGTACAAATGTACCAGCACGCACAGTCCCCAGGCATATCTGGTATGCTGTGTCACCAGTATCTCCAATGTGCTCCCCCAGCCCATAGATAACCCTCGTGTCACCCTATCCAGACACAAGAACCCACTGATCACTCCTGCCAGTACTGATGGTAGTGCCAATCATGTCTGTGTCATTGTGTCCCAAGCCATGTGTCCTGCTCTCATCTCCAATTCGGGATCCTGAAACACTCGTCTCAGGGCATCCCTGTCTCCATCTCGATCATGGGGTATCAACTCCCCATCAATCGGTATCCGCAGTATCCTATATACATCCTCTAAGGTGACTGTCATCTCACCCATCAGCAAATGGAAAGTACAAGTCTCTGAGTGCCATCTCTCAGATAAGCAGTCAACAACCCCATGTTCACCCGAAACTCAGGCACATACAAAATATGCCGCAAACCCATAACCTCAATAGCTGCTCTATTTTCAAATGTCAGCTCCGGTCGTAAACTCTGAGTTGATGGGAATCTCTCTCGTGACTCCAGCATAGGTAGGTACTCCTGCAATCAAGCAAATCAATCATGTCAGTCATAGTGACACTCACTGTTCATCACAAAGTGTTGTTGTTTATCCTAGTGGTACTCCCTATTCATCACAAAGTACTACGTGTTTTTGCACTCCCTGTTCATCACAAAGTGTTGCTCATATTTGCACTCCCTGTTCATCACAAAGTGTTGTTCACATTAGTACTCACTGTTCATCACAAAGTAATATGTCTTGGCACTCCCTGTTCATCACAAAGTGCCTCGATCTATCCTATCCTATGGCCTCTGCTTGAGTGTATCCTCTTGAGTAGTTTTCCTGATTGGCAACGTATGTTCTATCACAGAATTGTCAATCCTAGCCCTATCTGCTATCCAAGTCTTCCCTAGAGGACCTGCTTGAGTGTATCCTCTCCACAGCTTATCTAATTGATAGCGTATATTCATCATAGAACTATCGATTCGACCTAGAAGACACAAACGTGTCTTCATGACATAAACGCACTTACATATTGCACAAACACACCTGCTCTACACAGACACACCTGAAATACACAGACGTGCCTATGCTTTGCACAGATGCACCTACTCTACACAAACATGCCCACATAGCACAAATGCGCCTGCACAATGCAGATGCACTCACATTTGACATAGACGCCCCTTTTCATTCATAGATGCACCTGGCACAAACACAGACGCGCCTAGCTAACCTAGACGCACCTGGCACCAGCACAGACGTGCCTCGGCATTTTTTGACCTTGTTTGACATATTCTAGAATGCATTTATTGTACTACCTAACATGCATTAATGACAACATTTATTGCGACAAAGTACAAGGAGGTTTTGTGGTACTTACCAACTCTCCTGCATCTGCAAGCCTCTGAAATCAGCAAACACGATCGAATCTATGAACCAATGCCATCACTGCTAACTGTTGCTTCTCTATTCTCTCTCTGCACTCTGATCTCTTGGATGTGTGGATGACAATGAGGATGTATTCCCCTCATGGTCTATCTTATAGACTGCCCTAGCCCTAGCCCTAGCCCTAGCCCTAGTCTCCCGAGTCAATCTTCATTATCTCGTGACTCTGTCACTCTAACCTATCTGGTCAATCCATTCTAGCCTTCCTTTCTTATCGAGAGATTGTCTGCGATCTTTTTAGACATTTTAATCCAATCTCTCGAGGGGGCATATCATTCCCATCTTGGGGCAACTTTGTATCAGTTCATATTATCTTCTTTGAAACAACGTGACAAGTTGCATTGTCTCAAAGAGGGGCAAAATGTAGACACCTAAAATTGTCCAGTTTAATTAAATAAATATTTTATTTATTTAATTACTTTAGCCTAATTCTTCTATTTAATTGATTAAATCTTTACTTATTTAATTAATTCATTTATCCTCTTCTAGCTTTATTTCTCATTTAAATAAATAAAGGTTATCCCTTTTCCTAAATTAAATAAATATCTTATTTATTTAATTGATCCCACTTCTTCTATTAATTAAATGTATCTTTATTTATTAAATTAATTCATTAACCTTTTCTGCCCATGACACATGTCATTCATCTCTTAATTCCTACACTACCTACCCTCTCATTATTTTCTTATTTTCTCTACCTACCCTCTAATCATAGCCGACCATTTATCTTTTACACCTCTTAATCTTATCCCTTCATTTCTTATAGTGTCTTCTATATAAGGAGATGCTTCATTCATTATCAAACCCCGATCAGTTGACTACCTAACTACACTTTTGAACTTTCATATGTGATCAAGTCTACTTGCAACCACATTTCCGTTCTTTGTTGAGCTCTTGTGCACATATAAAATCTGAGAGCAAATATATCAAGCAAGATCAATGGAGATTGGAAGAATGGAGATTCAAACCCTATTGGATATGTGATGGTATAATATTTGTGATTTCATCTGATTTTCATTGTCTTAGGTAATCTTCATATGTTATGGTGGATCTTTGTTGTTGTTAGGCTAGGGTTTTGTGGTTGAATTCTATTTAACCTTTCAATATTGTTGTTATTCATTTTCACCGTATACATATTCAACTCTTGTTTTCTTCTTCTTTTGTAACTAAGGTCTAAGCTCTTAATCTTATTCCTCTTTAGATCAATCTTTTATTATCCTTATGGGAGGAGGTCCCTTAGATCTTCTTCTTAATCTTTTATATACAACTAGATCTTCCTCGGGAACTTATTTGTTCTTTTCTTTAGCTTTTGCTTATCTAGTCCTTCAGTGACCGAAATATTTTGTTGGTGCAGGTGGGGTGGAGGAAACCTCTTTCCTCTTCCTAGAGAGGAGTAATAGAAGAAGGTTCCTCTTGAGTTCACTTATTTTCCTTCATTTTCTTACAAACTTTTGATGGGACTTGTTCTACATAAGGCCTCGCATGGCCCATAGGGTTCTATGGAGGAGGTGGTCTCCCTGACAAAGATGGACCTTTCTTACTCTTTGCAGTGCTAGCTTGTTATTTCTATGAGTTGGTCTCAACTTGTGGAATAGGTGGCATATCATAAGGGAGACTTATTCATTTATTGGTCTAATATATACCTTTCCTTTCCCTTTCCTTCATGTCTTCTAGTTTAAGGAAGTTTAGTTCTCACTTATACAATGGGTGCAACAATTTCTTCCTTACTTCATTAAACACCCACAATTTCTCTACTTAGATAGCTAAGAGAAGATCCAACCTACAATAATATTTGATTCTCACTTCATGATAATTATCATAATCATCCCAATGGTCTTTGATATCTAGAATATTTCTAAAATGTGACCCTATTACTTTATTTAATGTGTCAATTGGGTAAAACTTGTGTTTTATCATCAATGGCTTTAAAGAGAATTTGAGTAATTTAACCTCTATGTTCTTCATTGCCTTCATCTCAAGGAAAGAATGAGCACCTACCCTTATTAGTAATTGGAAACATGGCTTGTTCTTTCGCACTAACTTATGTGCATCTACAATCTGTTGGCATGGTTCTAAGACCACCAACCCATCACAAGGATATTGAGGCAACTTATTAGGAGAAATTGTACATCTAGTCCCACCCATATGTAAGAGAAATTCCTGAATTAAATAAAGTAACTCCCAAATCTCCTTATTTTAGCCATTACATCAATGACATTCTCTTACCAAAATCTCCATCTGGAGACCATATCACTACAAACACAAAGAAATCATTGATCGTGTAATGACTTTTCCTAATTCTTTCCAATTGCAACAAAGGGTGATTATTGTATACCTTCATGTTGTTAGTGAGAGATCCTACTTTCCTCAAGCTAGGGTATGCGACTTAAGCTACCAATAGATACACAAAATATGATGTCATATAGAACCTAGAATCTTTTTGCACCCTCAACAAGTGCTCATCTAAATTGTCACTAATCATCCGCCCCAGTAAATGAATTCCTTTCTATTAGAGATAGTTTTTATGAATAAAATCATATAGGGAGGAGTACCTTTGCATTTGAGGGGAAATCTTCTTTTCTTAGAAGGGTGACATAATCACTTGCATCCATATGCAGGTAGGTTCAGTGAATAATCTTTGTTTGCTCCAACTGATTGGTATTTTTGGACTTTTCAAGTAGATTCTCATTCATATATACTAAATTGTGTTCTTCTCCTATGCATAATATTGCTCCACATGAATAATTCTCACCCTAGAAAATGTATCATGTTTGCATATCGAAGATAACTATAATTGCATCCAAGGCGATATCTAAAATGGTCTCTCGATGGGCCATAGACCCTCCTCTCATTTGAATTGTAATTTGTTGCACATGCTTGGACCAAGTTTACAAGCTACAAGGAAACGATAAATATTGTTGCTTGCACCAACCCAAAGTAAACCAGTGATGTAGCCCATGAGATCCTCTTGTCTGGCTTCAACATTTTCCTTAGGAATTCATCCAGGTATGTATCTCCTAGATCAATTTTTGTGATCTCCATGTCAAATTAGAGTCTTAATTGAATTGAGAAAACAACTATGATACTAATGAAATCACATTATTGAAAAAAAACTATCATTAGAGCAACTAAGAAACTAAATATCTAACACTATCATGCCTTTACATAATAAATAAAACTTTGTATTTTAGGGGTTGGGGATGGCAACATCCCCACTCCCCACTTTGAAGCATATTGGAGAAACCTTAGGGATCAAGGATGTTGGAATCCTTGATCTCCACCTTACCATTGTGTGCAAATAATTAGGCTATGTCTATTATTCGGGGTCGAGGATGTTGGAATCCTTGATACTTGGAATTGACTCGAAGAAGTCAAGCTTCGGGGGTTGGGGATGTCACCATCTTGACCCTATATTGGATATTGAGGATGGTAACATCCTTGATCTATATGGGATCACTTTTGATTTTTATTAGGTCAAAAAAAGTTGTGGATCAAGGATAACTTGTCCCCATCATAAAATTGCTTCAACAAAAAATTCATAGTTTTAGAAAAATAGTCTTTATCATTCAATCATCTTTATAGAGGTTTCTAAGTTGATTTTAGGGCATGAAATGCAAGGAAGAATCCCTCTTATTAATAAACAACCTAAAACAAATAAAAAAAACTATCACCAAAAACCCTAGGGCACACACCCTTAATAGAGAATCTATTGTATAAAAACAAAGACCTAAATACACCCACAGACTAAGGGAGAAAGGATGAGGGTACAAACTCTTAAGGTTGCACCCAGAAACATGGTGAAGAAAGCTAGAGGGGAGAAACCCTAACAAAGAGAGGAAAGCAATAAATAAAACAAAACAACAAGAATGAAAAGGATAGAGTCAAAAAGAGTCAAAAACCCTACCCAAGATGAGAATAAATTGCTCCAATCACACCACCAAACCCTAAAAAGATCACCCAAAAATCTCTTGGGATCACCCTAATAATTGTTTGGATGTGTTGAAACAATGTGCACAATGACCCAAAGTTTAAGCTTAAATAGGCAATAAAATTGCATTAAATATGGTCTATGGTGGTAGGTAGAGGCCAAACCCATCAAGGGTCAGGGGTAGTAGGTGTCACTGAGAAAGTGGACACCACCACCTCCAATACTTGATACCTACTAGGAAGAGTTGGGGGTTGGGGATAAAGACATCCCCAATCCCTGAAAGGGAGGGTAAGAGAACAAAGACCCAGGGATTGCATGTCCCTTAATCCCAAAATTGGAATAGGAATCGTTGATCCCCGATCCCTAAAAGCCTAAAAAAGGGCAAGGAAAGAACAAAGAAGAGAAAAAAAGAAAAGAAAAAAAAGAGAGGAAAGAGAGGAGGAAAACAAGGAAAGAAGGAAAATAAAGAAAGGAAAGTAGAAAAGAAAGGAGGGGAAGGTAAAGAAAATAAATACTAGGGTCTCTATTTTCTCATGGAAGAAAATGGGGCATGAGTTGTGGAGGCACAATAAATAGCCCCTAAAAAAAATCCCTAAGAAATTTCTCATTAGAAAAGAACCACTCAAACAAAATATTGGCTAAAAGACAACATGAAGCACATAGCTTTGGTTACAATCCATCACAAAGATCTGAAGGGTTACCTATACATACCAATATCAAGTGTGTGCGTTGTGAGTTTATTTTGCCCAAAATTCTAGTAAAACCACCCAAGAGAGGACCCAAATCAAAGCATACATTAATTAATTATGTTTCTCAAAGTTTCTTGGGCATAACTCTGCTACCAACCAAGCATCCATAGCCTTAATGGAGGTACTAGAATCACCCTATCATTATTGAGTTCATAAGGACTTTTATAGAGTTTTTAATTTTTTTATTCATTTGTTTTATACTCTCTATGATATGGGTGTTACTTGTTTTTTCTCAATCACCAAACTTTTTCTAAAGTTCGTAATAAGGGTTGAGAACCACATTGTAATTTTGAGAAAACACAATCATAAGATGTTTCAAACTTGATCCTAATCAAAGGAAAATCTTCTCAGAACCTAGTATTTATATATTTGAGGATATAAATATGATATGAATAAATAATTTTGGCTCATCCTTTGTGATAGATATCCTTTTTAGCTCATGGTACTACAAATGTGCCTTCCAAACAATATTAGGTCACCTATGGTCTTTTGATGAGAAAATACAAACAAAAATATTTGTACAACAAATTTGAAAGTCTAATTTATTTGGGGTGACAACCCTGAACAAATTCACATACCCAGACAAAGCCAAAACCAAGAAAAAAAAAATAGGAAATACTAGCAAAGGAAAGGAACAATAGACACAAAAGAAAAGAAAATGATCAAAACCTACAATCTACTATAGTATAAGGGATAAAGTCCCATCCTTTTAGGATCTGAAATAATGCTTGAGGAATTATTTGTTGA
Organism: Cryptomeria japonica; assembly: GCF_030272615.1. Lineage (NCBI taxonomy): Eukaryota > Viridiplantae > Streptophyta > Pinopsida > Cupressales > Cupressaceae > Cryptomeria > Cryptomeria japonica. The sequence goes on from NC_081411.1 coordinate 268,706,913, forward strand.
CAAGAAATGGGACAAGATATCCATCTAGAGTACTGATCTTAAAAGAATTGTCTCACAAGATTTTAGCTATCTGATATGGGCTAGTTCATTATCATTCAAACTTTGTGTAATTTTCAACCTTTTCTTCGGACTTATCCCGCATCAGGACCAAACCAGAGATCCTAAAATTTCTTTGGCTCTTTTGTCAAACTAACGCTTGACTACAACTTTATTTTTAGCCACACACCCTAAAGTAGTAGCTCTCTTCTCTTCAAGTTCCAACAAGTTGGTGATTCAAGTATGAATTTTATCTTCCCTTTCTACATGCCCTTCCATGAATTTAATGATTGGGATTTTGAGTTTCATTGGAAAAAAGGTCCAATCCATATATTAATTGATAAGGGGAAACATATAAATAGTTCTTTACTCTAACATAATCCATCAACAAATAAAATTTTAACTAGGAATGCTAGTCTTTTGGGTTCTTCTCCAAAAATCGTTCGATCACCATGACAAACTTCTTATTAATAGATTCAGCTACCCCAATTCCCCTTTAGATAGAATTGGAAGAAAATTTTAAATTTACCTTATTCTCAAAATCCTACTAAATTAAATGAGTGGAAGAGAAATCAAGGCCATTATCACATACCAAATAGAATGACATTCCAAACCTGGTGATGATTTCCTCCAAGAATTTGATCACAACCTCAAGGGTAAAATTTTTGCATTCCAATACCTAAGTCCAACAAGTACAATAGTCAATCACCATGAGGATTTGCTTATGCCCTACAAAAGGAGGAGGATTAATCATTCTTATAAAATCAAGTCTCGACTGGGCAAATCGACATACCTCATCTGCAGGTAGTAGGGGTATCACAACAATCCTCTCTTTAGTTGCACTCATTTGAAAAACATGGCATGATTGAACATGATCATGGGTGTCTTTGAACAAGGCTGGCCAATAGTAACTTGACCTTAGGATTTGATGTGTCATAGCTTAAATTGATCCATGTCCAGTGTTGTACTTGTCATGAAAATCTTGTAGCACTACGAAGGCGTTACCCTTGTCAAGACATCTCAAATACAAGTTGTAGTCACATAAATCTGTCTAGTTTAATTAAATGAATATTTGCTATTTATATGATTAAAAAGCCCACTAGCCATCAATTAATTAAATTAACATTTAATTAATTCATCTTCAAACATTCTCCTATTAATTAAATAAATTATTCAATTTATTTTAATTAATTCATTAAACTAAATTCACAATCAATTAAATGAATAAATTATATTTGTTTCATTTAATCCCCTTTCTTCTTTTAAATAAATTAAATAAAATATTTATTTAAATCATTAAATCCCCCCCACTTGCATTCTCCTAAAAATGCAACTTGCACCTATTTGTTGAAATAAATGAATTTAATTTTAATAAAAATCCTATTTTCCCTCACCCACCAAACCCACTTGCAATCCTAATCCCCTTCTAGATTCTTCTAACCCCTTCCTAATTATTGTCACATTCCTAAGCAACTTGGAGTCACTTCTCAAAGACTTCAAAGTCTTTGAAAAGAATTTAAGGCTTGATGTGTTCAACAAGCTAACTTCTAAAGTCTTCTAAACCACTAATGGCTCTTACATGACCATTTATGGTTAAATCCACTTGCACCCATGGTTAGGGACTTTGACCCCTAACTCAACCCTCATGTGACCCATGTCTCTTCTCAAGCATTTATTGCTTTGACCACGGTTATCCTCACTAACTCTTGCACAAGAGTTTATCCATTGGATAAAAGCATTATTCTTTGGATAATGAATTTATTCACTCAACTCAACATTAACCTTACCTCCCAAGTTAACCCTCGGGTCATGTCAAGCATTTAATGCTTCTTCCCTCTCCTCTCAACCCATCTCATGTTGACATTTGTCATCCTGGGATTGGATTGAAAGTCCTCACATGGATCTTAAACCCTTCAATCCTGACCCTTCTTGAGATTACTCAATCTCAACCATCCATTGCTCCATTTTTCCTATAAATAGAGCTCATTTCTTCATACTCCAGATCCTGAAAACTTGTATGCATTTACATTATAGTCATTTTTAGAGAGAGAATTTAGCATAAATCATCAATATATTGTTATTTTGGATTAAAATAAATCATTTTCATTCCATATCATCTAATATTAGCTTTTTGTTTACACTTGCATTGCATAAGTAAATCATTTTTCATCTTGAACCTCCATAAGGCATCCATAGTGCAAAAAGTTGCTGAGAGATACACTTATTTGAACTTGGAGAGGAGAGGAATAAGGAAGGAGAAGCTATTAGCATGGTAGAGAGCATATGGAGATGTTTAGTTACATTTTGTAGATTCATTAAGCTTTTTATTTGTTTTGTAGTGTCTTTCTTGATATGCTTGCTTAGGATAGTGTTTTCCATGTGATTTCTAACACTAACAAATTGGTTTCTTGTTTTTTGTGTTTGGTTATCATAACTAATCCTTCCATTTTGTAGAGCATCATTTGGTGAACCCGACGTGAATCCAACACAAAAGTTTTTAAAACTACTAACAGTTATCTTGATTTTAATTGCCACACAAGTTGCGCTTTGGTGCTTTTGAAAACGCTTTAACACTTACGAAAGTTTGTGCTATAGCGCTTTTGTTCACCAGAATAGCGCTATTGTCTGTATTCTAGCACCTTTGCACTTAGAGTAGCGTTTTTGTCAGTATTTTAGCGCTTTTGACCTCCCTGTTTGATAGAATTTATTTATGTCTGACATAATCTTTTAGCGCATTTGTAATTAGTTTAGCGCATCTTTAATTAGTTTAGTGCTTATGTCAGTTATTTAGCACTTTTGTGTTAAATAGCACTTATTTTTTTACACAGAGTGGCGCTATTGTAACAGAGAGTTGTAAAATTTATACTTTGTAACCGAAAATGAAAAGTTAGGCTTGTGGAAGCCCACCTGGACTGCATTTCATTTTTTTAACATGTTTGATTGTTTGTGCAGGGTGAAGGACTTTAGAGTAGAAAGTAGTTAAGTTTATTTCTTTAACTTTGTTTTTCAAAGTTGGATAAAATAAATTCATCTTCTTTTTAGCTTAAAAATTGAACTTCACACTTTATTTTTGGGTTCTTAAAAAGAAACACAACTTTTATTTGGGCTTAAAAATGAACTTCATTTGTCCAAATTAAAAGAACAACAAACTCAAAGCCCACAAATTTGCTTTCATTGCAAAGTTAGGATTCACTTGTATTTGGTGCTTAAAACAAGACAAACAAATCTCATTTATTGCATCAAACTTAAGGAAATTCACAATCAACACTTAAATTTTTGTGCAAGTAAAAAGAACAATCAACTTGTCAAATTTTTCTTTTTTTTTATAAAAGTGATTTACTTCAAGCAAATGTGCTTTTCATTCAATTGACCAGGATTTTATTTTCCTAGTTTACTCAACATTTTGCCTTTGAAGTTAAAAAAAACACCATGATTGTTGGAGCAACGTCTCCAAATAGTTAGATCGTATTGCAATGATGAGTTAAAAAGAACAAGTGTCTTTTGTGTTTGGCACACTTGTACAAAGTTTGTTGAGTGATCCTACTTCTAACACACACTATTCTCTCCCTTGGCTTTCGTGGTCCTAGGTGCAAGAGAAAAGTGTTAGTAACACTCAAAGTTTATATTTTTAAGAGAGACCTGCTAAGAGACACATCACTCTTGGGAACAACCTCGCGCTGTAAATTCTTCAAGCCGCTATAGAAATCAGGTGTGAGCGAAAGCTATAGCCTTGGGTATAGTTGTTCCTACAGTGTAACTTGCCAAAAGGACAAATGGGCCCCACCACAAGTTACAAGGCTCTTAAGTGAGTCACTACAGAATGAACTTATGTCCAAAGACATCAAAAATTAATAAACACCTTTATGTAGTAGCCCACCCGTTCTATTGATTGAGGATATTTGTGAGAGGTTCAATGCAAGAGCATAGAAGGTTTTCCTCCCAAGATACTCAGCATACATATTTCCTTGAGTAGAAACATATATTTTTGAAAGGCTACTTGTAGCTTGATAAAAGTGGTGACTCTCCCATCATAGGGATCATATTTTTGTTATGCGCATGCAAGACTTAGTATATCACATCCTTACCTACCACGGTGGGATTCATAAGGTATGTAGTACCAAAGTTGAAGAAATATCAGGATGTGAGCTGAAATTATTGCAACTGGCCATTTGACCTTAGGGATAAAGTGTGTTTGAAGTGTCTTCGTTTGTGTCAAGACCAGTGATAAACTAAGCCGACTTCAGGATTTTTGTAAAAACATACTCAAAAACATTTGGAAAAGGGGTCAAAAAGTCCAAAGATTGGGTTGATTTAGAACCACACTTATTTGTGCCTTTTGAGGCAACATTCTTGTGTTTGTGTGCTTTCTTTGATTTCTTGTCAAAGAAAAATCAAAAATCAATTCCAAAACAAGTATTCATCCAACACAAACATTTTCAAATACCAACAAAGATCAAAAACAAAGTGCAACAACAAAGTATCAAACTATATGACCATTCTTCACATTTTGAGAAAGAAGAATCTTCATCAACATTTCAATTTGAAGAAAAGACCATTGAGCTCAAAGTCTTTCATCAAAAGAAGTAAATTCTTATATCTTAATAGACAAATCTTTGTCTCACATAGAACCTTTTTACGTCACATGCATCTATATCTTCAGGGAAAATCCAACGAGTTTGATCAAGAGTCTTTAAACCACAAAGCTTTTACTCAATATAGAGCTTTGAGTTATCATAAAAAACAAGGGAGGCAAAATCAATCCTGCCTTCTTTCTAGACATTTGCATTACATATAACTCAACTAGGGAAGAACCACCAACCCCTGAAAGAGAAGAGGAAGAGTTTGTTCCTTTTGTGACACAGAGTTTCTATTGAAGTTAACATTTCATCCATTTTCACATTCACACACATCATTAATCCATTCTAACTCTCAAAAGATAAAGAGATCTCGTCCTAAGTTCTTCTTAGATATTGCTTGAATCAAACACAGCACATCACTTTTTAGAATGTCTCTACATCTAGGGTAAACTCATCCTAAGAGACATTTCTACGCAGTTTAAAACTAGTCTATGAGTGCATCCTCATTACTAGGTAGTTGGGTTGGTAACACATCTCGGGCCTCTCTAAACCTTATCATATCAAACATTGTCAACAAACACAACAAGCAATTCACAGAAGGACTTTGGTAACATCTACCTTTAGTGTTAGAGATCCATATGCAAAACACTTCACCAAACATATATCTCTCGTTCCAATCACTAACTCATCATCATTTTCACCAAACTTCAACAAAAACTTGTAAACAAAATGGCTCAAACCAAATCAAGGTCTAGACAACTAGAAATTCAAGAGGAAGAGGAGGAAAATCTCAATGAATTCCAAGAAGCCCTTAGAGGAAACGCAAATGATAAAAATCCAAGTACTCCTACTCCTGCAACAATAGAAAGGGTGCAACACAACCCTCTCTTCAATCGACTTTTTCATGAAATCCTCAGGAACAATGTTGATGCTCACTTTTTAAGACTTGCCCAAGAGGGAGCCAAACTACCCTCTAATTTTGATACAATACAACTAAGCCAAGCATTGGAACACCAGAGTCATAATAAGGATGGAAGGGGTAGAGATCACATCAAATACAACCTTAATCAAGGAAATCCCCCACCTCCACCTCCTCCAAATGACATTGACATGTTGAGGCAACAAGTCGAGAATCTCGCCCAACAACTCCACAGTGGTGTGAAAACAAACTAGTTTTCACTTAATGATATTTGTCCCTATCCCTTTGATAGGAACCTACATATGCCACCTTTTCCACAAGGGTTTGAAACACCTAAGTTTGAAAAGTATCAAGGCAAAGGAGACCCTCACGATCATGTTAGAGAGTTTCATTCAGCTTGCCTAAAAGTGGCATATGAGGACACATACCTAATGCGACTCTTTCCTCAAAGTTTGGCAGGGACAACCACGCAATGGTTTTCTCGACTAACAGGCAGCATTAGGACATTTGAAGAACTAGTCGAGAAATTCATTACACATTACTCACATAACATTGAATGCGATATCACCATGGCCGATCTATGTAACACCAAGCAAAAACCAAGGGAGCTATTTTCAACTTTCCTGCAACGATGGCGCCAAATGTCTAGCAGACATTCCCTTCAACTACTTGAAAGAGAGCTAGTGGAAATATTTATTTCCAACTTGAATGAAGAAATGGAATTTCATTTGGACATGAAAGGCACAGATTCCTTTAATGATATGATCACCCAGGGTTTAAAATGTGAATGGGCCCTCATCAAAAAGGGGCTTATCAAAATATACAATGAACCCAAAGATGTGCCTCGCCAACAATTCAACAGTGATAAACCTAACTTCTAGAATAAAAACAAAAACATCATCAATGATGGGGTTGTAGATGCAAGGACTATCAAAAGTGCACAACTTGTGGTTCGATTTGTAGGGAAAAACCCCCCTCCTAAGACCAACACGGTTCCTCCCCCACCAAATCAAGGACGCAATGTTCAACAAGAAGAACCAAGGCAAAGACAACAGAATTATAAACCAAAACGTACATACACTCCCTTAGGGGAACCTATTGAAATAGTGTTATGTCAATTGGTCTCTTTAAATTTGGTGACCTTACCAAAGGAATCCAATTACGAACCACAGGATAAACCTTCATGGTGGAGTCACAATGAACATTGTGAATTCCATCAATGGAAAGGGCATAAAACAAGCAATTGTCATACATTGAAAGATCTTGTTCAGGATCTTATTGACTGAGGTGAGGTTGAAATTGAAGGACACGATCCAAAAACTACAAATAATGATCATCTTATGTTTAAGAATCCACTTCCATCACAAGATCAAAGGGGTCCTTCCACTTTAGCGCGAAACACAGATAAAACCGATTATACGCGAGCCGCCTATAATTACACTATGAATCACCTATATGATACCAATGAACAAATTGCAACCATTACCATCAAAAATCCAAGCTCTACCTGCAATGTTGTTACGCATTGCAACAAGATCACCATTAAAGTAGCTCCACAAGGCACCCCCTCCATCCTTAAGCAGTATAACCTTGTGTAACAGTTAGATAAGACGCTCACACTTATCTCTATCTTAGAGCTTTTGCGCATATCCCCATCTCATAAAATAATCTTGGATCAAGCTCTCCAAGAGGCATCAATCCCTGTGAATCTAAATACAGATCAATTCCAAGCTATGGTTGGAAATCTAAGGTCATCACCATGTCTCACTTTCTCAGAAAGTGACAATACATCCTTCCAGCAACCTCATAATGCCTCACTCCATATTGAAGGATTTATAAACCAACATAGAATCAAGCGAGTCTTGATCGACAATGGAGCAGGCCTAAATATCTGTACATTACAATTAGTCACAACATTGGGATATGCAATTGAATCAGTAGATCCCCGCAAAAAGATAACCATAAAAGCTTATGATGATGCAGAGTGTTCATCCAAAGGAGCAGTTGTGTTACCAATCTGAGTGGGCCCAGTGGTGAAGCACATCATATGTCAAGTTCTGGACCTTCCTCTATCATATAATTTGTTGTTAGGAAGACCTTGGATACATGCCATGCAAGCCGTTCCATCCACCTACCACCCATGTATCAAGTTTCCTCATAATGGTGTGGAAATTACAATCCTGGGTGATGCAAATCCGTTTGCATATTGTAACAATATCAACCATCAACCAAAGATTACCACTTCCAACAATAGAGAAGCTATCCCATCCACATCATATGTAAGTCCAACCTCTCTTTCCAATTCAAACACCACTATACCCAAGCAAGAGAAGCTAAAGATGAAAATAGCAGAGGAAGGTCCTAGGGAGTACAATCTCAACCAACTCTTTTGTGTTGGGAAACTACCCACTTCTCCTAGAACTCATGGTAAACCTCAAAGGTTACTTCAAATGCCATTGGTCAAGCCAGCATGCACTTTGACATCTTTTATCCTTGGAAAGAGTCAAGAAGAATAGACCAGAGATGAGGACTTGGCAGAATGGATCTATAAAGACCCTATCACCAAGGACATCCCACAAGCTAAGCTTCCCATATATCAATATGGAAAAGGCCTTCTCATTATGCAAATAATGGGTTATGATGGTCAGAGTGTGTTGGGACCTTGCAAGCAAGGACAAAAAGAGCCACTGCAACTAGAATTAAAGCCTAAAGATAACACTAGATTAGGCTTTCAAAAGGAGATTCTTCCTAAACTCAGATTCAAAGGAAAACCTAGCAAACCTCTATATCAACCTAAAAATATAAAGAGGCCACCCTTGATTATATCAGCAGCACCAAAGGACACTCCAAGGGCGGCTATAATCCATCTGAAGATTCATTGCACAACTAGCAGATAAGTGTCACCCCTTTACACACCTATTACACAAAAACATCCGCTTTCAATGGGATACCAAATGCCAGCAAGCATTCTAGATGCTTAAAAACTATCTCATGAATACACCATTGTTGATCCCACCAGATTTGAGTAGACCTCTATTGCTCTATATTTCAGCAACAAATACAGCATTGGGTGTACTATCGGCACAACATAATGCAGAAGGGAAAGAGTGTGTTGTAAACTATATCTCTCACACACTGGTCGGCTATGAACTCAATTATAAGCCTATTGAGCGAGCTTGCCTAGAAGTAATCTTGGCAGCCACTAAACTGAGGCACTATCTATTAACACATAAAGTACAACTCATTTCAAAGATCGATCCACTAAAGTACTTACTTAGCAAAGCAGCATTGACACTTGGCCAAATGGGTGATGATTCTGAGTGAATTTGGCATCGAGTATGTGGACCGTAAGCCTATCAAGGGCCAAGTTATTGCAGATCAATTGGCCGATGCACCCCTCATAGGCGATCATCTTCTTATTTCCAATTTTCCAGATGAAGAGATATTCATGATCACAGCAGCACAACCATGGAAACTATACTTTGACGGTTCCTATACTAGACATGGCTTAGGGGTAGGCATTTTGTTTATCACACCTCAAGGTGATGGCATCCTGAAGTCTTACAGGCTAACTTTTACATGTACAAACAATATAGCAGAATATGAGGCCCTGATTACCGGACTCCAAATAGCCATACAATGGAAATTGAAAGAGTTACAGATATATGGCGACTCCCAACTAGTCATCCGACAAGTAACCTATGAATATCGGACCAAGGATGATAAACTCATGTCATAAAAGCAAATGGTGGACAGTTTAAAAGCATCATTTACTACTATCACCTTGAGTAGATACCCAGATATCAAAATCAAGTTGCTGACACTATGGCTACCATTGCATCTCTCCTAGATCTTCCATAGAATTCAACATGCTACGAGCTCTTGGTACAACAGCTTTGGATTCCCTCTTATGATATCCCCAAATCCAAGATGATATGTTGCCTTTTTGGTTTCGAATCCCCATGGTATGGTGAGTTCTACACCTATCTACATGATCATACACTTCCCCCTAGCCAATCGAATAACCAACATAAAACCTTCATTCGCCAAACCACTCGATATACCATTATTTCTTAAACCTTATACCGACGCAGTCTTGATGGTACTCTCCTTCGATGTCTAGAACAGGATGAGATAACAAAGGCCTTGGAAGAGGTACATGAACGAATTTGTGGAACTCATGCAAGAGGTCCTTTACTAGCCAAGAAGATCATACGTGCTAGATGCCATTGGTCGTCCATGGAAAAAGACTCCTACTATTTTGTCAAAAAATGCAAGAAATGCCAAGTTCATGGATACCTGATACATGCACCAGCACGGGAATTGCAACCAATCACAACACTATGGCCATTTTGTCAATGGGGACTTGACCTTGTGGGTAAAATTCATCCATCTTCATCCAACGGCCACAAATTTATTATCACCGCTACTGAATATTTCATAAAGTGGATCCAAGTTGTTCCACTTACCCAATTCACTGGCAAGAAGATCGCCTCATTCATCCTTAATTACATCATCTGTCAATATGGTGTACCCATGTCCATCATCATAGATAACGGGCTTCCTTTCAAAAATCAGGATGTCTGTGAGCTTTGTGAGAAGTTTCATATCCAACACCTCTTTTCCAATCCATATTACCCACAAGGCAATGGTCAGGCCGAAGCATCGAACAAGAACATATTGAGAATCCTAAAAAAGACAGTCAATGATGTCGTTCATGATTGGCATATTCAAATAAATCCAGCACTATGGGCGTATCATACTAGCATTTGAACCCCTACAGGCACAACTCCCTACACTGATTTATGGCACATAAGTCATCCTTCCTATTGAGGTCAAGATACCATCTCTACGGGTTTCCTTGCATAATCTCATAGATGATGGCGCATGCAGAGTCTCACGTCTCCAATATTTAGAACTACTTGATGAGAAACGACAAGCTGCATACAATCACCTCAAAGCATATCAGCAGCACATGAGCAGGAGATATAATCATCGAGTTAGACCTCATGCATTTGAGGTAGGTGATCTTGTTCTTAGAGAGAATCCTCGTAACCAACCAAACAGAGAACATCAGGGAAAGTTTGAATCAAACTGGCTAGGTCCATATGTTATCACTGTTGTATTTGGGTCCGGGGCATATCAGTTGGCTAATTCAGAAGGAGAACTGTTAGCAGATCCAATCAATAGCATGCACCTCAAATGGTTTTATACATAAGCTATATAGAGAATCGGGCTCCAATGCATATCAGAAAAACACCAAAAACATTCAAATAAATGTCCTGAAGAAAATACAAAAAAAAATCAAAATAGTAAAGAAAAATCATGCATCCAAATGGTGAACAACCACTCTAGTGGCACCTTGGGTAAGTGCGATGGTAAAAACCTAGCAAACAGGTGCCACTCATAAAGGCTATGGCTCCATTGTCTTTCATACTTTTTGCAATCAAATTCATTGCATCCACACATCCATCAGTCAAAACCATGGCTTGTTATTGATCTGCAATCAAGGATAATGCTTCATGCGTCTTGCATCCCGCTTTTTCATAGTCATGTCTAAACTGGGGGCAATTCCCTTAACCTATTTGATGGAAGTGGATTCTACATTACTTGTGATTCATTAGGCTCTTCATTCAAAACTATCTCACAAAATACCAAAAACATTCAAAACTATCTCACAAAATCCAAAAAACATCAGAAAACATCAAAAATCAAGCAAAAACATGGCAACGCTTTGTATATACACATCCATGCAGATACCAAACAAACATTTTGAGATACTCTAACAACAATCACTTATCACATCGACCAAACAATCAACATAGGTATGCACAACTGTCTTAACAAGGATACATCCTTCCTTACCAAAACAAAGACATGATGACATTTTTTATTGACAAGAAAATTTTGTTTAAGCTATCAAGTACTTGGTCAATTTGATAAGTTATTTATTCATTTATATCAAGTTCCTACACTACTCTGAGATATCCACAAGTGATTAGAGTAGTTGGGATGGTTCCTAAATATCATTTTTGTTTGTGTATCTTCTACGATTTGTTCCAATGAAGTTCTAGGGCATGTACTAATGGTGTCTACGTGGGAAGTTCACTAAGCTATGTGATCTTATGCAAAATATAGTCATGAATCACTATGGCTTGCTGACTACAACGTATACCTCAACCATATGAGCATGAACCATTATGGAGGGTCCATATTCTTTATTCTTTATTTATGTTGCTTGTTTGCAGGTACAATGCTACATCCTTGGTTCCTACTGCCTCATCCAAGATTGATACTACCATGCTCAATGATGAAAAATAAAGTACTATGGATCGTCATTTCATCTCATATGTATATATTTCATTCCATCCATCTGTACATTCATAATAGCTGCATATCATTCATACATAGTCATCACAACGCATACTCTATTTTACTCATCTTCTTCCATAAGACTTGGTCCTAGGTCCTCCATATCTTCTATCTAACATTGAATCCCCCAATCACCCTCACCATCTTGATCATCAGCATCACATACCCTTCATCATATCCCATCAACCCAATCAAGCCACGTTCATCACCATCCATCTCTAAAAAGAGGGATTGTGTTTCCCATCCTAAGTTATCCTATAATCAAGCCAGTTACTCTATCTACATAGGCGCATCGACTCATGCACACCTAGACTATCAACAAATACTCTGGTCAAGTATCTTCGGGTCTCAACAGGTAATCGATTATGGAAAACCTAGACTACAATAGGCATTTCTCATAATCACCTAGTCTCAACGGGGCTGCTATGATTCACCACAACCATCCATCCCATGCACACACTATCAATTGCTCAATCAATCCAACACAATCACAACGGACATTTACATCAATTGTCTAAGTCTCAATGAGTATTTTGCTTCATATACCTTGACTTCATCAGGCAATTACATCAATTATCTAAGTCACCAATAGGTCATTTTGATTCACTTACTCAGACTTTATCTTGTCCAAGAAAACAACGTACTGACATCAACTGTCATGCTTTGACTCGACTGGGGCAATTAAACCGACTGCACCAGATTGTTCAACTAATTTTAATCAATTGTATAGCATCAATCAAAAGCACACACTACATTTGCACCGTATCTCTTGCCTGACCTAAAGGTACTCACTGGATTGTTGTTTCTCCATTTCACTCTGATTCCTTCTATTCTTTCATCGTTATTGCTAAATTCTTCTCTTCTATCTCCCCGTCAATTCTCGTTCTTTTTCGAGAGATCGCCCAATTTTTTGAAATTTTTCAGCCCATCTCTCGAGGGGGCATACCACCCATTAAATTAACATTTTTATGGGGCATATTTCTTCACACCTATTTTTCTTTCTTTGAAACAACGCGATAAACCGCACCGTCTCAAAGAGGGGCAAATGTCGTCACATAAATCTGTCTAGTTTAATTAAATGAATATTTGCTATTTATTTGATTAAAAAACCCACTAGCCATCAGTTAATTAAATTAACATTTAATTAATTCATCTTCAAACATTCTCCTATTAATTAAATAAATTATTCAATTTATTTTAATTCATTCATTAAACTAAATTCACAATCAATTAAATGAATAAATTATATTTATTTCATTTAATCCCCTTTCTTCTTTTAAATAAATTAAATAAAACATTCATTAAAATCATTAAATCCCCCCCACTCGCATTCTCCTAAAAATGCAACTTGTGCCTATTTGTTGAAATAAAATAAATGAATTTTATTTAAATAAAAATCCTATTTTCCCTCACCCACCAGACCCACTTGCAATCCTAATCCCCTTCTAGATTCTTCTAACCCCTTCCTAATTAGCCTAATCTATCCCCTAATTATTGTCACATTCCTAAGAAACTTGGAGTCACTTCTCAAAGACTTCAAAGTCTTTGAAAAGCATTTAAGGCTTGATGTGTTCAACAAGCTAACTTCTAAAGTCTTCTAAACCACTAATGGCTCTTACATGACCATTTATGGTTAAATACACTTGCACCCATGGTTAGGGACTTTGACCCCTAACTCAACCCGCATGTGACCCATGTGTCTTCTCAAGCATTTATTGCTTTGACCATGGTTATCCTCACTAACTCTTGCACAAGAGTTTATCCATTGGATAAAAGCATTATTCTTTGGATAATGAATTTATTCACTCAACTCAACATTAACCTTACCTCCCAAGTTAACCCTCAGGTCATGTCAAGCATTTAATGCTTCTTCCCTCTCCTCTCAACCCATCTCATGTTGAAATTTGTCATCTTGGCATTGGATTGAAAGTCCTCACATAGATTTTAAACCCTTCAATCCTGACCCTTGTTGAGATTACTCAATCTCAACCATCCATTGCTCCATTTTTCCTATAAATAGAGCTCATTTCTTTATAGTCCAGATCCTGAAAAACTTGTATGCATTTACATTATAGTCATTTTTAGAGAGAGCATTTAGCATAAATCATCAATATATTGTTATTTTGGATTAAAATAAATCATTTTCATTCCATATCATCTAATATGAGCTTTTTGTTTACACTTGCAGTGCATAAGTAAATCATTTTTCATCTTGAACCTCCATAAGGCATCCATAGTGCAAAAAGTTGTTGAGAGCTACACTTATTTGGAACTTGGAGAGGAGAGGAACAAGGAAGGAGAAGCTACCAGCATGGTAGAGAGCATATGGAGATATTTAGTTACATTTTGTAGATTCATTAAGCTTTTTATTTGTTTTGTAGTGTCTTTCTTGATATGATTGCTTAGGATAGTGTTTTCCATGTGATTTCTAACACTAACAAATTGGTTTCTTGTTGTTTGTGTTTGGTTATCATAAATAATCCTTCCATTTTGCAGAGCATCACAAGCCATGATAATTTTGTTTATACAATTTGTCACCCTTGATCATATATGAACCACTCTTGATCATTAAAGCTCAAAATTGTGATCTAATCATTCCATCAAGATAGCAGTTTTGCAAGAGATAGTATACCACATCTTTATGTCATTTGTCGGAGGTGACATTTTGAAAAGTGTATTGGTGGCAAGTAAAGTGTTCTTCATCTTCGACTAGCACTTTAGAAAGGCCTTAACCTTGCATGAGCCTCATTGGTTGGATGTCCAAATTGAATTCTTATACTATTTCCATCCATATGCCACATCTTTCCCTCAACTCATTTTTCATAAGCATGGCTTTTACACTCAGGTCCGGTACTATCATAATGACTTTACTCATTAATATGTAGTGCCTGAATTTCTTTACCACTTTTGCCAGAGAAAAAGACTATTTGCCCAAATTAGGATACCTTATTTCAACATCTTTGAAGGGCGCACTCATGAAGGCAATTGGTTTCTCATCTACTTTTGGTCCTTTCTAAGTTAATACTCTAGCGTGGGAATGTTTAGAAGAAAACGAATATATTTTAAAGGGCCTTGTGTAGTTTGGACTTATGAAAACAAGGGCACTTGCTATTGGAGCTTTAATTTATTTGAAAGTCATCTTTGCTCTTTCCATCCACTCTATCTTTGCATCTTTTTTTAGCATGTCATTGAAAGGGCCAACTATTTCTGCAAATCCATTAATGATTTTTTTCAAGAAGTTGATCTTCCCAACTAAATATTTTAGCTCATTTTTGTTGTTCAGCAAGGTCAACTTCTAAATAAATTCTATGCACTCTAGATCTATGGAAATACCTTTTTCTAAGATTGCATGGCCTATAAATTCCCTTTAGTGACCCCAAAGATGCACTTTCCCCATATCCTTAATGTGGTTAACCCTATTCTTTGAAAACATCGTCAAGAATCCATGTAAATGGTGATGCACTTTCTGACCAAACCAAGGAAGGTGATGTCCATGGCTCTTTGAAAACTTGCACTTGCATTAATCAAACCAAATGGAATCCAACAATAAGAAAATATCCCCATTTGTTGTGAAAGACGTTTTTTAATCTATCTTCTTCTTGCACCATCACCTAATTATAACCTAAGTATCCATCCAAGAAAGACTTCCTTTGAGAACCATTCACAATTTGCAATACTTCATCCTTAAAGAGCAAAGGATAATTGTCTTTCTCGAACACTCGATTAAGGGTCTTGAAACAGACACAAAGTCTATCTCTTTGTTCTTCTTCCTTACTGGAATAAGAATCACCACCCATGTGGAGTATCTTACTAAGAATATGATTGTTGCACTCAACAACTTTTGTACTTCCTTCAAGAATAATGGTTCAATGAGTGTGCTTACTGAGTGCTATCTTTGTCTAAATGGTTTTGCACCTAGCTTCAATGGAATGATGTGTATAATCACTAAGGTGTCATATGTCTTTAACTCTTAATAATTCCTTTCCATCACTTCCTGATAATCCCTCAAGGCTCTAAGAATTTCTTTTTTTCCTTCATAACTGCATACTTTTCCTATTAGGACTTCTCTTTTATCTTCTTTAGTTCCTAAATTATGAAGGTCACCTTTATCTCCCTCGAACTCTGCAAGAGGTCTCTTACTTTGGAGTAGCCCATCCTAGTCAAATATCCTCTCCAAAGCCACCATCCCTTTGGGAATAGAATTAGTTTTAAGATTGATGATCCCTTCATCTTCCATCTCACAAGATTCTTAGTCCACTTCATCTAGGATTTGAGTCTCAAAAACACCATTGCATAGAATAAACTCCAATATATGTTGGTCATCCTCGAAGACCTAGAAGTTCATGACATTGTTAGGCATAGAGGGGGTTGTAACCAACTCTACTAAAAATATTCTAATATTGGAGCCTTACATAGGCTCCAGCTCAAACTAGTTGAAACTACCAATGAATTGACCCTCTCCAAAAGGTGTCAATTGGTAGTTCCAACTAGTTCCAATGACCATACACCTTCTGAATGCAACATGATCATACACCTATGAAGTGTCAATTTCATTGTTTGGCACCTCTTGATTTAAAAAACTCAGTAAGAGGATCTAATGAATTCAGGAACACTTGGATTGCAACAAGCTCAGGGACTATATATGGTATGATCAATTGTTGATATAGCCTATGGTACAGATGGCTGAAGATAGCTATGGGATCATTTGACTCTCTTTAGGTAGAGATGAAATGATGGTATAAGATGGTTGGATCGACATGGATCTTGAATTTCCCTAGAAATTTATTCTCTAATTCTAACCATGTAGTTATTTTGGGGTAGATTCAAGTACCAGCTATAGGCAAATTCTCCCAAAGAGTATGGGAACAACTAAAAAACTACATCTTGGTGTTGTATCTCCTTATGATTACAAATCACCTTGAACATATTGAGGTGTTCTTCTACTATTCTAGATTCACCATATATGAATTTGAGATAAATTTTATCTTGATTCTTAGGTAGGTAATGTGATGGATAATATTGTGCTAAATTGAGAGGCAAACTCTCAGCATTGGTAAAGAAAGTCATCTAGACTATAGGGTGAGCCAATTTCACTACTATGTTTGTTGGGCAATCATGATAATCAGACTTGAATTATTCTCGAGGGATGTGGGTGTAGACAAGTCTCATCTCTGGACTTCCCCTTGTCAAACCTTTTCTTTCTATGTTGAGAGAGCTCAAGGAACTTTTTCTCTTTATCCTTCTTTCTTACTTTATTAGACACCCACAATTTCTTTGCTTGGACTACTAAGTCAAGATCCAGTCTAAAATAATCTTTTATTCTCACTTTATGATCATTAGCACAATCAGCCCAATGGTCTTCAATATCTAGCACATGTTTAAAATGTGACTCCATTACTTTGTTGAATGTACAAAATAGATCAAACTTGTTTTTTTTTATCATCAATGGCTTTACAGAGAATTTAAGTAATTTAACCTCTATGTTCTATGTTGCCTTAATCTCGAGACAAAATGAGAACATACCCTTACTATTAATTGGAAACATGGCTTGTGTTTGCTCGCCATTAGCTTATGTGCATTTACAATTTGTTGACATAGTTCTAAGACCACCAACCTATCACAAGGATTTATGCAGGAGCATCCAGGGTGTAGGAGCAATCTTGCATCACCCAAAAAGAGAAATGTTGTATTTTCCTTTTCTTTTGTGGGACCCATTAAGTTGGCTACACTATATAAGACATGTAGAAGCTAAAAATAGTCATGCGTAATTTTCAAGACTTTTACTTATTTTTGGTCATATAGACGTGAAAACTATTTCAAAGGAGCAAAACTGAAAAATAAGATGTTTGGTGAAAGAATCACCTCAATATCCTGAATGGTTTGAAAGATATCAAAGTTTTTGTCCTGAACAATTTCTCCAATGAAGCTTAAAACTCAAAATTGGAAACCTTGGAGGCCCTAAAAGGTTCAAAACCCAAACGATATATTATAATAGAAAATCAGATGCCCAAGTCAAAAGTTATGGCTCTTGGAAGTTGTCCCACCAAAACTCAAGTTTCAATGAAATTTCACCTAGGTGGGAAAAATGAACTGATGGACCACTGGGTGCCAAAAGTGGAAAAGTTAAACTTTTAGAACATTATAAGGCAATTATATAAATGCTATATAAAGTGATGAATGAGGATTACAGAGGACAGTTCCTATAGTGCATGTTTTGGCTTTGGCTTGCAAATTATTGTAATGGGAATGACCATGTGACTATTGCAGGATATTTTCCGAATGTTGTATTTTTATTTCATTGAGATAATAGAAAGGAAGAGTTTCCTCTCTCTCATTTTATGTTTATTTCTCTATTTTTGTTGTGTATTTGGGTTTATTTGGGGAGTACCCTTTATCAATAATTGTTGGGCAGCTTAAGTACACTCGGGAGAAATTGTACACTTTGTTGGTGTTTCCAACTAATTTCTTGAAGATTTCCTATGAATCACCCTAATTCAATCAATGGATCTTTGGATTAGTTTCCAAAAAATGAGACTTCAACCAAAATGTTGAAGTTTCTCCTACTCTTTAGGCTCTGTGTGACCTAGGGGATTACCCTTTGCAATATTTAATGGATTTGCACAAATATTAATTGATATTGCTAAAATGCAAATAAATCTCAATGAATTCTAAGTAGACATGCCTATGTATGACCTTGAATTGGCTAAATCCTTGGTTATTTATTAGTATTTAGTACAATAGAGAGTAAAGTCTAAATCTAAACCTACTCCAATAAACTAAGAGGCAAAAGAGATCAATAATATTCGAAATGGTATCTAAAATTCACTCAAATTCTTAAAGATTGGTACCTATCCTGGGTAACTGAGTTAGAATTGCAATGAATCTGAACACATCCATGGAATTTGAAAGACTCAATTACTGGTCCTTAAGAATTTATGCATGACACAAATATTAGACTATAAATCACCACAAATTTTGCTTACTGGTCGCTATTGCACCTCCCAAATCACTAAAAGATATCCATAACATTTAATTACTTCCTTGAAGAGAACCTGTAAACATATTTCACATCTACAACATAAATTATAGAGATAAATGCTCTTATTCTTAATAGAAAAAATTCATACAAAATGAGGAGGTACAAATAGGAGACAATTTGAAGTAATCTTTATTAATCTTCAAAAGCAATCGGTACATTCCATGAAAGGTCTTAGATGTTGCAGATAACATATATTCGATTACACAATTTGGAGTTCCAAAATCCCTAGCAAATGACCTTGAATTCCCTTTTATAGAAAATGAAGGGAGAAAAACAAGCTTTAGGTCATTTGCTAATGTGTCAAAATCTAATTTTCCTATACAACAATATTCTAAGGTAGCTTTACAATTTCATATAGAACAAAGTTTATTTCCATTCCTGAGGAGGAAATTTGGAAATATAATTGTTTCTTCTCCAGATTGCCACTTCATTTGGTTTGTTGGCGGGCTATGCTAATGTGTAATGTTTATTGGATGTCTTGTTGGAACCAAAAAAATTTGGTGTTGACTCGTTGATGTGGATATTGGCACGTGGTGAACAAACCTATCATGATATATTGGGGATCTCCATGTAATAGTTATTCGTCTTTGAGGAGAATCTCATTGCAACCTTTCATATGTCCATCATGGGTTGGCTTGGCTTAAGAATATTGAGAATATATTCTAGTATGTACAATCAATCCAACTGCTTGCACAAGTTTTCCTCTACTTTATCAGCATCAATCCTAACATTGTTCATTACATTATGGAGGAAGACTTTTCCAAGATCTTTTTTCCATTCAGCCCCAATTTTATCTTCTCCAGTGTCTTTGACAAAAGGGGGTGGTTGTATACCTTGGAACTTGTTGAATTTTTTCAAAGGTTTCCCAATATACCCATGATATTTACGATGCTCATCCAGTAGGAAATCCACCTTTGTCATCATACCATCTATCTCACTACTTATAGCTGCCAAGTACCCTTTGGCACTTTCATCGAAATGATCCCCATAATGCATGAAAACTTGCAACAACTCAAGTTTCCTCTTTAGGCGCTTTTGGGTTACTTTTAACCCATATTCCACTTTCCTCTATCTCTTCACAATATCAATAATAGCTACATACTTGTTCGACATTAATTGCAACTAGGTAAATAGTTGTGAGAACCAAGACTCAATCATCTTCTAGGCCATGTTGAATTTTTGCACTTGTAACTCTTTGATAAGCTTCTCATTATCTGCTTGCAATTTGGTCAATTTTCTTTCTACCTCATCTCCATTATCCTTTTCTATGAAAAATTTTGTCTTCAATTTAGAATTTTCATACTCTGCTAATAGTAGAAGGCCTTGTTGTGAAGATGTGCTCAATCTTTCATTCAACTCGATATTTTTCCTTCTCAAGCTCCTCATTTCTACTTGTTTACCTTTCCACTATAGCCCTGATGAACAATGCAATATTAACATTGAGCTCTGATGCTTCCATTGCAATTCTATCCTCTAACCTATAGACAATTAAGCTACCTAATATTTGTCGTGGATTAACAATCGTAATAGGTCTTCTCCCTGGTAGAAAAAAGTTCCATATAGCTAAGATTATGTCATTTTGAGAAAATCTTGAGCCTTGGCACACTTTATCTATACCTTCTTCTATTAACTTCAATTAAAGGTCCTCATTCCTTCTTAGATTATCAAATGTTATTGTCGAGGACATATTTGACACTAGAAGAAGTAAACAACATGCTTCTTGCAACAATTTCCTCCCCTTCTTGAGAGTCATATCCCTATACTCATCCCACACATTTTCTCAAAATTGCTTGACCACATCTTCAATTTATTCACTTGAGGTATTAACAGTTCTTTCTTATAACTAACTTCCCTTAAACTTATGAATAAATACCCTCAATGTGAATAAAGTTATCATCTAGGATTAACCTTTCAGAGGCCGATTCTCTAACCTAATATGTTAATCATTCAACAATTTCAACAATTTTCTCCCTATGATCAGATGTGAGTGGATACTCTCCTAGGGGCTACCTCTACACAATATCTTCTTCATTTGGCACTACATTATCCTCTAAATCTTTTGATACTACAAGTGGTGATGGAGCAAGAGATAAATGTGCGAAAGTTGTGATCACTCTAAGTCCCTCTAATATGATAGGTGAAACAAAAGGTGATGTTAGAGGAATAATAGGAAAATTGGAGATCAATTGTGCTTCATTTTAGATCATAAGGTCCATTCTTATAACCTCATCCCCTTCATTTGGGATGACACCTTGGTATGAAGGATTTTCCTAAATCCTTATTTTTTCCACCTTCCAAATTTTTAACCATGTTGCTACCCTTTTTTTGGTCTCATTATAGGTTAGGCAATTCCTAATTAACTCCTCTTTAAGAAAAAACTTATGCTCATATCTTCTAAGGCCTTGGGACCTCGTTGCAAAATTGATATAGTGCTCAAGGTCAAACTTTCTGCTCTCTGATCCCACAAGTAACTTATATATATTTCAAAGGTTGATGGCTTGGTCAAAGCTCTGAGATGAGGAGATTTGGAAATCTCCAATGTGAAGGAAAGAATCCTTACAACTTCTATTGAAAGGGATATCCACTTCATACATTTTCAATACTATCTCTAAACAAACCAATCTATCTGAGGGCATTAAAGGTAATAAATGAGGCTTCCCCTCAAATCCACAAACTCTTATATATGTGTATATGTCCATCACATACTAATAAGCCTAGTTATGATCTATATTCACTCCAATTTCACTCTTCCTTTCTTTGGGCCTAAGGAAATTCATTACTCTTTTTGACATTCTTTTGTTTGTGTCGTGACAAAAAATGATGTACAACTTCGTGACAAAGTTCTCTTCAAAATGCAAATATTATGCAGACTTGTAACCAAAATCCTATACTGAAGCCCATTCTTGCATAGGACATCTTGTTCCCATTTCATCCACATCTTGAACACACGATTTATTACTTCATGTCTTGTGCTCTTGTCCTTCAAACACTAGCATATCTATCAACAAAGAATACCATCTAAATGCAATCACAAAACACTCCCTTTTTATGTTTATCAAGGCAGCATGAATTCCTTCTACAACAAAATGAGGGTAATCAAAAGGCCTATTGTTATTTGTACCCTAAATGTTAGTGACCAACACCATTAGGTGCTCTGGCATCTGTAATTTCCCTTCAAACCCAAGGACTTAACAAATAGCATAATATATCATTTGAAAATACTTATGGAACAACTCTACATTGAAAGGCGGTTTATCTATCTTTTCAAAAACTTGAAGCTTATCATTCAGCCTGGGTCTATGCATAGGCAATTGTTTCCTTCTATACATGCCCTCAAGATTATGGTACTCCTCCCTCAAACTACCAAAGTCAGTCCTCATATCATTCCCAGCCACACCCTCCATACTAAATATTTTGCAAATGGTGCCTTTATTTATTGTGAGCAAGGATCCTGCACTGGTTGATTTGATGATTTGATTCTTAGGATCGTTGTTTAGTGATTGCCCTTATCAGGTCCACATTCACAAACACGTTCTATAATACCATTCTTGCAAACCCTAACCTCCAAGGGTTACATTTTGGTTCCTCTTTTCCTAATTTAATATAAAATTACCTAAAAATATTGTGACCCCTAATTCGTATGTAACTCTCTTTGCAAGATTTATGGGAACCATAAAACCTATCCTCCTATGCTTGATTTTTTGGCCTTTGAGAAGACCCTAGTGATTGAGGAATAAAATCATCACACATATTCCATTCTTTCTTTTCTCTTATAGGTTTTGACTCTTTTGACACATATGCTTTCAAGGAGGTGGACATCATGTAAAATTATTCAAAAGTTACCAAGGGCCCTAGGGTTTCACAAACTAAATTTGACTAGGGTTTCTATGTTTTCTCTTAAAACCTCAAGCTCAAAATCGGACACACAACATAATGAACTAAGGGATATGCAAACTCATTGTTTAATTGTAGTGTCAAAGTTCTCCTTTCTTTTATGTTTGTGTGGTCATATGTTCCAAAGATCGAGTGTTCTTTCTTTTCCGTCTTCAATCATCCTTATGCTCTAAAAGTTAGAGAAATTCATTTGAATTGAGATTTTTATTACTACCTATGCCCATTAATTTCATTTGTGTGAGCATTGATCTCTCAAGACAAACTCTTAAGGGAATTTTAAAACATGACCATCAATTTACTCTGATCAATGGTTGTCAATGAGATTTGAATTCATTTGATCGATGACTCATAGTGCAACATGATTCATTGTTGGATCGTGGAAACAAATTTATACTCTCACCAATGAATTATAATCCCGACGACACCCAATTGGGAAAATCCATCTCTCTTACCTTGTCCAACTATCTTTTGAGTCATTCAGGTTCTCCTTTGTCAGCAAATTATTGAGTCTCAAATCAAGTCTCTACTATCCCCCAATATCTTTCTTTGATCTGCATCATTCAGCTAACTTGGCTCCCTTAAAATAACCTTTGTTCTATCCACTTGTCTCATCATTGAGTCGCTGAGATTATTCTATGGTTCTAGTGACAAACTGAGGCCTTAATATTGGTATATGTCATGCACATGTGTCAACCTTTTCCTGAGCCAACTAGGATGCCAACTACTTCATTTTTCAATCATTTTAAGGGAATAATTGCTTCCAATGGCACTCCTTATTTCATTGATGGATAACTTGGCAACTAAGTCACGATTGTTTTATCCATCAATGAATTGGTGGGTTTAGAACAAACGATGGTGAACCTCTAATAGTTGAAAGTGGGTCCACAACTTAAGAACAACTTAACACACATGCACTAAAGTCATAACTTAGCAAGGGCTAAGGGGGTCGCAGGTTTAAAACCTAGAGAGATGTTTTAAAAGACCTAAAACATTAAGACCCATGGAAATATTTGAGCTGGTAAATACCTTAGATCCTAACACAAAGAGGCCGGTAGATGAACATTGTGATAGGCTTAAGGTTATAACTAATGGCTCAGGTAGCTAGTCCAATTGGTCAACAAGGGATTATAATAAAAGGGGAACAAAAATGAAGTATAAAGTGAAAACCCTTTGTCACTTAGGTTAAATTTTGGCAACCCTAACATATGCATAAAAGGAGAATAATAACATATGTCTGGTAACAAACTAACACAAAATTTGCATGTGCTAATAGTGCCTCTAGTTGGGGATGCTTGATCACCTAGATCAAGGAAAGAATCCAAAACTTCGATGAGCAAACAAAATAAGCCAAAGAAAACACACAAGCATATATACAATATTTACACTAGACTAATGTGCATGGAAATAAAAACTAAGCAAAGAAATGTTTCAACAATTGTCCATCCACTGGGAGTTCATGAACTTCACCTTCCAAGTTCTTTAGAAAATATGAGTCTTTACCATTTTTCTCTGAGATGACAAATAAGCCTAGCCATAATGCCTTTAAATTTTCATGTATGCCTTTGTCATGGCCCCTTGCATTCCACATTAATACCATGTCATCTACATTGAAATTTTTGTTTAAATCTCTTTTATCAAGCAAATACTCACTTTGTTGTTGCATCTTTGTATTCTTTCTCTGAGCTTCACTTCTAACCTCATCTAGCTCTGCCAACTGCTCAATTATTTCCTTCATTGGTTCAGGTACATCCCAACCATTTTCCTAAATGAACTTGTACATTGGCAATAGAATGTTCACAGGTAATCTTGCTTGTGTTCCATACACTAGCTTAAATGGCAAATTTTTTGTTGCTTTCTTGACAATGACTCTATCAGCCCACAAGGCAAGCTTGACCTTTGAATCCCATTCTTTCTATAATTGGGTGAAAAATTAGGGTTTCACCCTTGAATTTAGTAAAACCATTAATTTTTGTTTAATAACTATTACATTAGGGAAAGATGGAATTTGAGAGATCTAGCCTTGATAGATTTAGATTATGATCAGATTCTAGGAATTTTAGATTTGCATGTTCTTTCCCTTTTAAGTTGAATTGATTTAATTAAAGATGCTTAAATTAGGGTAAATATGTGTAAATTAAAGTAAATATGCATACACAGTGAGGTAAAGTCGTCAAACAAAGCCACGAACTTGGATCTGAGCAATATATTAATATTCAAATCTATTGCCAAAAGTTCGGTTGACCTAAATTTATGGGACCGTGGTAGTGGTCGCCTCAGTCCTCTGAAATTTTTCCCATCCAAAAGGGAACCTGTTTGTCTCTAGGAATAATGTTATTCCTAAAAATTGCAACTCTGTACTCATTCCTACACATAGTAGAGAAGGGAAAATGGTTGGGAATAGGGGTTTGCGTTAGGTCAAACCCCAATTTTGGAATTAACCATTGAATAGAACTAAGATGTAAATGAAATGTTGTATGGAAATGTTGTCATGGGAATTTTCACCCGATGCAAATGTAAAATTTCTACAATCTATGAAACATGGGACTACTCTCAGGTTATGGGCATCATATTGTGAGAGTATACCTCTGGATTATAGGCCAGCTTCCTTTATGATCACCTAAAACTAACTGAAAAACTTGACAGGAAAAGGGGAAGAAGAATATGTAGATACTAAAAATTAAACTGCTAGGTGATTCACCAACTAAAAATAATTTGAATATGCCTTTAAACCTCACAAGATGACTCTATAAATGAAGTTACAAATATTCACAACTCAGGTTAATATGTTTTGCATAAATGTTTCATTTAAAAAGCTTCTATGAATGAAGTTTGCTTTAAAGAAACTAGTAATGTTTTCATAACAAACATTCAACAAATGAAAGAAACACAATTAATGATGTGCACTATAACATGTTGTATATTAACAAAACACTAACGCAATAGGATGAAAAGAAGGATTCCATAGAAATCACAAAAAATCACTCTAATAACTCACACAATGCTTGAACAACACAGACTTGAGAAGGAGATGAACTTCTTTTATTGAAAATCGGGAGGTATCTGCATTACAAATATTCTAAACTCATAAGAAATGAGTTACAAAGCATGAACAAACTGTTGCCACTGCAGGTACAAACTCAAAACTTGAAAAAAAAATGAGTGAATAAAAGTGACTTATACAATGAGGCTCCAAAAATTCAAATTTGAATTTTGGCTCCAAGAGTTATGTGTTGTCACCTCTCTTACAAATCAGGCACCTAACCAAAAGAGAACTCCCCAAAATAGGTACAAGGAGTCCTGGAATTATAAATCACTCAAAGGGTCGAATGCAACTGAAAATCCCTTCCAAAAAGAGGTGTAAGTGAGAGTAATAAGGATTTATGCTCCTAAAAATCTTCTTTGACCCATACTCCAACTACTTGGACTCTCTAACTGAATTCAAACTCTCAATTAGGTGTCCAATCACCTAAATTTTCTCCTCATGTTTGCAATTCATCTCAATTATTTCCTAGACTCAAGCTAGAGCTCTAAAGATAAATAAGCCTTTTCTCTTGTCTATCTCACCCTACACTTAACTCTTATTTTTGCATTTCAAATTTTATTTATTTGAAGTGATTTATATCATCACCTAATTTACAACAATAAATGCAAAAATAAAAATATCCTCTAAAAACCCTAAGGAGGCTTATTTGACTAATTTCATATAAGTGTTCATCAAACACTTAAAATGAATTACAAGGCATAAATAAGTCATGACATAAACAAGTAAATGAAGCCTTTTGAATAAAAGCAAAAATATTTTGCATCTTATTAGGCTCTACTAGGGTTTTAACCCTAACTCGGAAAAGCAGCTAAAGACTGAAACATTCGATCTTTTCTTATGTGCTTCTTTGTTGTTTGTTCTTGATTTTGGAGAGCGTCGCCATAAGGGTTTGGTGGAGAACATGAGGACTTCATGCTATAGATTTTTTGCACAGGTCTTCTAGTTCATTGATAGGTAAGGTAAGCTCTGTTACAGATCTGTCATGTTATTGATTCACTGCCATTTTGGCATGAAGTTGTCTTGTTGAAAAAGATTATTATTTCCCTATCTTTTGAAGTATAAATTATTCTAATGTATTTTCTTGACAAAGGTTATCGTGATGAACACTATCTCTTTGCTTGCCCTTTTAGATTTCATATAGGCTGCTATAATGGACTATGAAAAGACAGTCAAGATGCTACTTAGCTATGTGATCAAACCCTTACTCTTAGTTTTGAAATCGATCTCTCTATGATCTAAATTTTTCAGTGAACAATGACCTCCTGGAAATGATTTCTTTGAAATGTGCAAAAGGGTTCAATGAAGCTCTTATTTGTAGACCATGTGTCTTTCTAGGCATATTGTTTCTCTATGACTATTTTAATGGTATTATCTTGAAGCCATCGTATCTGTGATTGATGAAGGCTTTTTACATATATTCTATTCAGGGATTATTACTATTCCACGATTGTCTATGAGTGATGCTCTGTATTTGCATCGTGGCTCCAACCATTTAGGTCTTCCATTCTCTCTACTGAGAAAGGGTTTATGGACTCTGATATTTCTTATGTATGAGCTTTTATCTACAATCATCAATTCTCTATTTCATTACCTTGATATCTTTGACTACTTATAGGCATTGATGTTTGAATATACCCAATGCACTTATCTTTATGAATTGTATTTGTTGCTATTATGTTCATATTTCCAAACTCCTTTGTGATAGACACATGCACTATCTTCATGCTGCAAAATATCAGAATTTTGGTCTTTGTATCACTGATTCCTAAGAGAATCTATAGCTTTCCTTGTGGCAATATCAATGATTTAGCTATCATTGTGTTTTGTGTCTTATTTGTTATATGTGATTGTCATTGCTTCAAGCACATTGAGACCCTCAAGATTGGATTCTTTACTGTCTTTTGGGAACATAATTTGTGACTGTACTTTTAATGTATTCATTGTGAATGAGTTGTTAAGAAACGGTTCTATGATGTCATTCATTATTCTTTGCCTTTAGGACTGCTCATTAACTATCCTCATGTCTTCATTTCATGAACTAATAGGATAATTAAAAAAACTACCCTTGACAGTATTATGCCTTTTCAAATCTACTATATTGTATATGCATCATTTGAGCCATTAAGATAGTCACTAGTCTTTCGTGCTATATTCCTTGACAAAGGATCATCATTAGAATGTTATGTTCATTGTTTTTAGGGCTCCAATCTGACTGAATCTTGAGAGGGTGACTATCTTTATATTTTGACATTGTTGTGTGTCTAACTTAGTCACTTATGACTGTAAACTTGCTTTGATATTGATGCTTCTAGTCCTTATAGCACTTTGAATGATTGTAGATGAATGTCTCATAATGTCGTATTGTATTTTTTATTCACTGTCAAATATGGCTATTTAGATTGTCCTGAAGCACAGATTCATAGCCTTCTATGGCATTATGACTTCATTTTGATATCTATGGCATTATGACTTCATTTTGATATCACAATCCCTAATGACTATATTTTGACCTTGCTTTTAAGGAATTATATTGCCCATTTGAGCACACAATATCTCTTCATTTTTATAGTGTCTTGGCTTACTGCTTTTTTTTGTTTTTGGTCTACTCATTTGGCATGAATCTTCAATCACAGTCATATGGATTGTGCTTTTACTGGTCTTTGTGAAGGTCTTCTTAGACAGCCACTATGGCTTATGAATATGCACCTTATGTGATGTGTATCTCTAATAGCTATGCTTCTCTTTCCTTGGATTGATCCCTTTAAGTCATTGAACCTTAGAAAGACTAGTTCATTTTCAGATTTTCTCTTACCTTTGCATGGTTTGTATCTTCTTTATTTGTTATTCTGGTACTACCTCAAACTATAGATATGTCTCAGGTTGTCCTTATTTAGGGCTATGAAAGGATGCACTATTCTAATTTATCCTAGCACTCTTGATGTTTCTCTTTACTTTTGGATGTTGTTATGAAACATCATGATGACAGATCCCTATTTACTTATTGTTCTAGAGAGTGGCTTAATTCCATCACAGTCATATGAGCCTTAAAGACTGTATTTTTTTCTTCGTCGATGCAACTAGGACTGCTTATGACTTATGAGGCTCCAATGTTGGTTGTGATGAAGGGACTATGTCCTTATTATCTTATTTTAGACACTCAACTGCACTTTTGTGTTCCATGTATCTCATTTCATGCGCCATCACTGTTACAGCATTAATAATTTATGTCATTGAATCTTTACACTTTTACTGTTCGTATACTGAATCTGCCCTTATTCATAGGGTCTCCATGCATTACTGGTAATGACACTATCTCAAGTTATTGATCTCATGATTGGTCACTATTTTTATTCATCCCTTAAATGATGAAGGATGCTACTTATATGAAGATGATGTTACAACCCTTGACTGGAAATTGTATTTTATTGTTTCTCTAACTAGTGTTTAATATATGGGTTTCCTACCATTTATGTTCAGGAGAACTGTCTTAAAGAGTGATTATCATATGCCATTTCATGATACTATTTATCTCCATGATATAGGATCTGCCACTATTTTCTACATATGCATTCATTTCTTTATGACTGCAATATGAAATTCCTCTTAGGGGATTGCCATAGTCTGTGAAAGGGCTCACTGGAATGGATTGTGTTTGGCTATGACTATTATACAGGCCCACTTCCCTATTAGTCTTTGAAGAAGTTGAGAAATACAACTTCAAAGATAGAAAGAAATAAAAAGTACAATGCAATCCTTATAAAAGGATATTAGCAACTCTAAAGGTGTGAAACCCTAAAGAAACCCTAAAGGGATAATGTATATTTAATAATTATAATAATTATTAAATACTTACAATATTATTAAATGCCTAAGTTTAGCTTAAGCGTAGAGTATAACAGACTAATAATTAAATAAATAATTATTAGCCAATACATGATAACTCTAACACCCCCCCTTAAGATGAACTTAGGGAGTAGCTAAAAACAACTAAGGACTAAAAAATGCATGAAAGTATCAATGGATCCTGGCAACTAGGCCTGATGAGGTACCCAAGTACAAAAGATCTCTATAAAGCAGAGAAATAGAGAAAACCTCGTGGGAAAAAACTCTATTCTAGAAAGAGATGAAGGCTAGTGAAGGACTAAAGAAGCCTCCAAACTAGAGAATGTTCTAGAAAATAGGAACAAAAGATTAACATGAAGAACACCACTGAAGCATGAAGTTACAAACACTGTCGAAGAATAATTGTCAATCTGAAGAACCTCCACTGAAATAGAAGATGATCAATTAGAGAAGATTTTGATCTGCACGAGTGCCCTCAAATGACACTACTCGAATCAGATGGCAAATAAAGGCAAACAACTAAACTCTAAGATACATATGGCCAAAACACCAAAGTCTGAAGAGTTGATCAATCAAAGATAGAAATTTGACTCCAAAAATAGGAATGAAAGAGTGTCCATATGGTAAATGATCCATCTCACCAAAATGCACAGGTAACCAGCCACCGCATCCGCCTAGTACATAGGAACAAATATTAAATACATAGCTCACTCCAACAAACCAAGGAAGCATTAGAACCAACAACCAATAGGTGAAACCCCCCCATAATGCTGACAAGAGAGAGGTGATATGTACACTGAAACTGAATGCCAAGAAAAAATGCATGACGAAGAACGAGGAACAGCGAGAGTAGCAGAAAATAAAAACACATATAAAGGCTAGTGCCATGGAAGGAACACTCACTTGACACACATCATGATGTTAATGTCATGGAAGGAACACTCATGTGACAAAGGTAGATGGAAAAAAAAGGAAAACATCAAACCTCCCATGACACTTTATAATGGAGTGTGAGTACAATAAGGCACAAGATGTGCAAGACTCCAAGCATGCAAGGCATAGTGGCACTCTATCTCAGTGTGTTTGTAAAAAATAAAATACTTACAAAATGATGTATACAATGCTCAAAGAAGACAAAAGCTGGAAATACATGAAGATTTGCCAAAAACAAGTCATCCCACGCAAACGAGAAGCTTCCACGACCTCATAAGTCCAAGTAATTCACCAGAGTGTGAAAACACAAAAAATAAATAAAATATACCTGGAGTAAAATCTAGAAAAAATGCATGGACGGCTGTGAAGAGCTCTGAAACACTACCCCAACGCCGCTAGAATTGTGAAAAATGGAGAAACTGGCTAAAAGTTATGAACTCGGGACTGAAAAAAGTACCTCTGACTTCAAATGGCTATAGAATGTATCGACAGAAAAACCACGTGATAAATAACACAAATCTGGAAAGTAGATGAAACCAACTTTCCAACGATATCTTGTTTGCCCAAAAACGATATTATATGCCCAAGTTATGGCCAAAAGAAAAAAAAAAACCCACTTTTAGGGCACAAAGAGGGTCACAAGGGCCAATATGTTGTCCATACGGTTGACGTCAGTGGAATATTCGAGGAATATTCCCAGGTGCTACCCAAAAAAAAAACTCATTGCCAGAAAAAAAGGACCCGGACGAAAAAAAACACCCTGTCAGAAAAAGGGCCCTGGCCAGAAAAAAATCTGGTGGGCTGGGGGCTTGGGCAGCGGAGACAGCGGTTGGGAGGCAGCAGGCGACGGTCATGGATGGTGGCAGTAGTGGCCAAAGGGCTCCCAAGAGGCAGTCAGGAGGCAGCAGGCAAATGGACAAAGGTGGTCAAGAGGCGGCAAGCCAGTCGCATGGCGAGGGCCGAAGTGGCGGTGGCAGGAGCAGGTGTTGGCTACCGGAAGGAGCGGCACGGGGGCAGCGACTAGAAGACAAGGCCTACAGGTGGCTAGAAGACAAGGTCGACAGGCAGCTAGGGGGTAGGGTCCACGTCCTACTGCAGGTCGTATGGACCTGCAAAGGCCAGTGGCCCCCCCTCAAATCGCCTTTTATTTTTTTATTTTAAAAAAATGAAACCCCCCCCTTTTTTTTTTAAGTTTTTGTTTTGTTTTTTTTTTTGCATTCGGCCTGGGTATGCCGTTAAACTGCTAAAAAAAAGTGTGATTTTTTTTCTCAAAATTTGTGCCTAGAAAAGGGCATAAACCAAAAAAAATTGTTAGAGCCAAAGTTGTCCAAATTGGACAAATTTTATATGAAAATGGGGGTTTGGGGGTGTTTTGAGCTCAACGGTGAGGTCTATTTGAGCCCAAAGTTTCCATAAACAAAGAAGCACCCCAGGTGCAAATAAAAACTCTGAAAAAACTTGAAACCCTAGCCTCCAAAAACTTTCTGAAAAATTGGGAACAAATAGCAGTAGATGTAGGCTCTGATACCATGAAGAAATTGAGAAATACAACTTCAAAGATGGAATGAAATAAAAATTACAATACAATCCTTATAAAAGAATATTAGCAACCCTAAAGGTGTGTAACCCTAAAGGGATAATGTGTGTTTAATAATTAGAATAATTATTAAATACCTATAATATTATTAAATGCCTAAGTTTAGCTTAAGCATAGAGTATAATAGACTAATAATTAAATAAATAATTATTAGCCAATACATGATAACTCTAACAATCTTCATACTTTATTATGACAAAGTCATACCCCTTTTAAACTCTGCCATCAACTAGCTCCTTTGATAATGACTATTCTTTCTAGTACTGAGATACTAGTGTGTTGTGATTTGAACCCCTTTGAAGATATAGAATGAATTTTAAGTGACCGAAGGTTATCATCTATTGCTTTTGTTCCATATCATTGTTGCACTAATGAATTTATTCTATTCTTGAGCCATGCTTTGTGCATTCTTTCTCACTGTGAACTTGGCATGATGAACAACTGTGTTCTTTTTACTGTCTTCCCATTTTCTCATGAGTTTCTCACAATATACTGGATTGTTGCTATTGTATGAAAGTCTTACCCCTTTCCTCTAATGAAATTCATTGTCTTTGTCATTGTATAGGATCTTCCTTAAGAGACTGATAACCTCTTTTGCAAATAAGGTTGTGATTGTTCTTATGATGCTTTGTCTTTTACTCAAATCCCTATTGTCATCTTACATCTGCTCTATATTTTTTGGAAACCTGTCCATGAATTCTTATTACTGCTCTTCATTCTCTTTGCAGTGTGTGATTGTACTATAGCATCTGAAAGCATTCATTCAATAACTTTTCATAAGAGCATGTTGGGCTCAACCCTTGTGGGAGCCACATTTTAACCCACATGTTGTAAGTTGGTGAACAACAACATTACTTTTCTTGTATCTAGACAATAAACAAACAAGTTAGATAAAAATGAGCATATCTGATTCCATCCTGATGATTTGATCTGGCACATTGATCCCTTGACCTGTATGACATACTAGTTGTTATGATGCACATGAGGGATGGATTATATGTTTGTAGGTGAATGTGCAGATAATGAATGATGACCTTCATTGCTCTAACAACATTGTTTTTTTCTCAAATGTAGGTACTCAGGGGCAGCAAGGAGACAACAACGGGATACAAGTTGGGTGACACAAAGCCACTCAGAATGATGAGTAACCCTTCCTTATGTGCATTTTACATTTATTTTGTATCTACAAATACATAATATTTTCTTCATCTACACCATAAGAGTTAGTCTCATGGCTTGTGTGAGACATTGTACATTCATATCAATAAAGATTATTTTTTCCTAAAAATGGTGTACTTTTCCTATATCGTATGCATCTCCATAATGAGATATGATAGTAATCTTCTATTCTTTCTTTTTTGCACATGAATGTGACATAGTAGAAATAAAATGTACCTTACTTTCATTTGTAAAACATAACAACTCTACCTAATTGAGCTTGTTAGCGAAAATAGGTAACACTTTCATCTTCTCATTTCTCGCTTATCTAGGCCCTGTTTTAACATGTATGGCCTTGTGTATTTCATCCCGATGCCAAAACTTAATTTACATTTAATCCTAGCCTCTCCTCATGTTGAATATCTGAGCAACTAAGAGGGGGGGTGAATTAGTTGACAACTTTAACAATTTCTTCTATTTACACATCTGGGGTAACCATTAGAATTAATTAAAACAAATATAGCATGAAAACATAAACATACAATGGATCACACAATGAACACCAAATATGATGTGGAAAACCCAAGAAGGGAAAAACCACAGAGAATGTTAGTTCTCAATATATAACACCAGTTAAGGTGATTTTTTACAAAGGGTGGTTCACTGCCAAAATGCTCACTAGAGGAGGGCTCACTGCCTAGAAAAGGCTCACTACCAGAGAAAGAAAGAAAGAAAGATAATCTACCACTATCACACAATCTGCAATATTTTCTTCTAACGCCTCAACACTAAGACACTTCACACATCATCAAAAATTAGATCTTCCTGTTGGAATCAATGAACACTAAGAGGGGGGTGAATCAGTGTTCTGGTATTTACAAACTTATTATATTGATTCTTTAACCACCAGATTCAAACAACAATAACTAAAATGTAGAAACACAAAGCAAATAACCACACAACCATAACACTAGAATTTTTATGTGGAAACCCAAAAAGGGAAAAACCATGGTGGGATTGAGTACCCACAATATTATTATACTATGGCCAGTAGTAAAACAATATTACATAAATTGGAATGCACTTGCATTTAGGCACACTGCCTAGAGCTCACTGCTCAATTACAAAGAAGGGTTGCAACCCTAGAGGAAGGCACACTACCTTACAGGCTATTACAATGATAAGTGAACTAAAGAATAGCATCTAACTATGCCAAAATATAGTTCTGGTTAGGCTCTGACTGATCCGATGTCACTGCTCTGAGAAATCGCTCTGCTCTACCTTGCTACATGTATCAGATCATGAAAACATAAGATGCGCATGTGAAGCTATGCTCAATCACTTCACAAAACTATCTTGCATACATACTTACACTCAAAATCATCATTCAAGTCGGTCCTACATATTCGCACCGCCAAAATAGATCTCCAACTAGTCGACTTCTCAAAATTGTAAAGTATGAAACGTGTAGGCTCAAGTCGACTCAAACCATCTACAAATCCTTATACTAGACATAAAACATATGATCACATGCTTCCCATAGGGCCCAATCACCTCGAACTCACCAACATCCACCAAAATCACCTCAAGGAATCCGGACCACATACTACACCATCAATTATAATGATAACTTTTTTCTTCCTACAATACTGAATATCGGACCAAGAAACTTGCTCTAGAATCAGCACCAAAGGCTATAATTGCATGAAAAGATGCCTCACATATCTAATGAACTATTCCAGTCACTACAATGAAAATTGCATCACCGGAAATGAATAATGCTCACCGAATTCATACACTGTGTTCCACCAACCAGACTTATGTTGCATGAATAACCAAACTTACTCAAGACTTTCTGTAAACCCAATTTCCATATACTGGATAGGATTTCTAGGCTAAGTTTCCATCAATGACAACACCTAAGTAATATCCATGCATCTAACATCATCAATCTCCACCAGAAAAGTGTCTCTTACCAACAATCTCCCCCTTTGGCATTGATGGCAACACTATGAAAAATGACAAGTGTCCAACACTCCAAAACTGCAATCAGTCCGAAAATTTTGAAAATTTGTACACTCAACTAGCTCTCCCTAAGAATGTGCACCATTTTTCACTACTCTCTCTCCCATCTTTGACATAAATGGCAAAGGTAGGGATCTGCCAAAACTTATGTACAAAAAGAATGTATGTAATATGTAGACACATAAATTTGTCAACTTAATTAAATGAATATTTAATATTTATTTGATTAATAAAATATCAATAATGAATTAATTGAATTCATATTTAATTAATTCATCATCAACCTCTTCTCCTATTAATTAAATAAATTATTCAATTTATTTAAATTAAGTCATTAAAACAAATTCACAATCAATTAAATGAATAAAACATATTTATTTAATTTAACCCCTTTCCTCCTTTAAATAAATATTTATTTAAATCCCTAAACTAACCCCCCCCCCCACTTGCATTCTCCTACAAATGCAAGTTGCACCTATTTGGTTGAAATAAAGTAATTTTATTTTAAATAAAATCCTATTTTCTCTCACCCACCAAACCCACTTGCATCCTAAAACTCCTTCTACACTCTTCTAACCACCTTCTATACTCTTCTAACCCCTTATAATTAGCCTAATCCATCTCCTAAATATTGTCACATTCCTAAGCAACTTGAAGTCACTTCTCAAAGCCTCAAAGTCTTTGAAAAGCACTAAAGGCTTTATGTCTTCAACAAGTTAACCCCTAAAGTCTTCCAAACCACTTATGGCTCTTACACAAACATTAATGGTTAACTCAACTCACCCACACGGTTAGAAAATTTCCCTCTAACTTAACCCCCATCTAACTCATGTGTCTCTTCAAGCATTTATTGCTTTGACCATGGTTATCCCCAGTAACTCTTGCACAAGAGTTTGTCCATTGGATAAAAGCTTTATCCATTAACTCAAGCCTAGCCAAACCCCCCTAAGGTAACCCTCATGTCATCTCAAGCATTTAATGCTTCTTACATCTCCTCTCAAGCCATCTCATGTTGACATTTGTCATCCTGGGATTGGGTTGAAAACCCTCACATGGATCATAAACCCATCAATCCTGACCCTTGTTGAGATTACTCAATCTAAACCATTCATTTCTCTATTTTTCCTATAAATAGAGCCCATTTCCTTCCTATCCAGATCCAGAAATCTTGTATGCATATAATCTATAGTGAAATTTGAGAGAGCATTTTAGGAGCATCTAATCAAAATTGTTATTTTGGTTAAAATCAATATAGATTAATTAGCTATTTTTCTCATATCTGGTTTGCTTGCATTTGCATAGTCTTTTTAATCATTTTCATAAATCTTGAATCTCCATAAGACTTCCATAGTAGTGCAAAAAGTTGAGGGCTACACTCGTGTGGAACTTGGAGAGGAGAGGAACAAGTGAGGATCAGCTATGAGCATGTTGGCAAGCATTTGAGAGTGTTTTTTGTCTTTTCTCCGTTTTTGTATGTTTTCCATTAAATGTTTGATATCTCTCTTTATATGCTTGCTTAGGATTGTAGTTTCCTTCGTATTTCGATTATGACTGATACTAATAACATTTGATTCTTGAGTCTTGTTTTATGTTTCCTAACATTATTTTTTGCAGAGCATCATTTGGTGAACCCGATGTGAATTGAACACACAACCTTCTGATTACAAAACTACTAACTTTTTTTGAAAATTGTCAAATTGTCACACAGGTTGCGCTTTAGCACCATTGAACACATTGTAACGCTTTCGACAACTACGAAACTAGCGCCTTTGTCTTCATTCTGGCACTTTTGTCTTTAAATTAGCGCTATTGTCTGAGTTATAGCGCTATTGTAACTCTTTTAGTACTTTTGCGCTCTCTGGTTGATAGAATTTTCACTTTGTTTGACAATATAATTTAGCGCTTTTGGAATCCTTTTAGCACCTCTGTTATTCTTTCAACGATTTTGTATTAAAGTGGCACTTTTTTGTTTACACAGAGTAGCGCTATTGTAACAAAAAGTTGAAAAAAAATATCATGTAACCGAAATATCAAAAAATTTAGGCTTTTAGAAGCCCACAAAAACTTTCTTTTTTCACTAGTTGTTTTGTTTTTGTGCAGGTTTTTGCTAATCTTTTGTTTTGCAGGATTCAAGGAGCTAAAAATTAGGGATTTTTTTTTAATTTCTTTTGCTTGCTAACTTCATTTTTAAAGTTGGATAAAAAGAATTCACTTTCCCTTTTCAACTAAAACAAACTTCACTTTTCATTTTGGGTTATAAAATCAACAAAAAAATTTCAGTTTTGGGCTTAAAAAGAACTTCATATTGCAAAGTTAAAAAGAACCACAAACTCAAACAAACAACTTTGTTTTATTGCAAGTTAGGTTCAAATTTTCATTTTGGGGCTTAAAATAAACAAAACAACTTTCATTTTCTTGCAAAGGCTAAAATTCACAATCAACATTTCATTTTTGCAAGTTAAAAAGAACAAACAACTTGTCCCTTTTTGTTACAAACTCGCTTTTACTTCAAGCAAAACATGTTTCAATTTGGTTGACCAGGATTTTTCAATTTCCTAGTTAGACAACATATTGCCTTGAAGTTAAAAAGAACACCATGTTTGTTGGAGCAACATCTCCAAATAGCATTTAAATCACATTACAATAAACCGGTTAAAAAGAACAAGTGTTTTCAGTGTTTGGCACACTTGTGCAAAAATCTATAGAGTGGTCCTACTTCTAACACACACTATCTTCTCCCTTGGCTCTCGTGGTCCTAGGTGCAAGAGAAAAGTGTTAGTAACACTCAAAACATTTTATTTTTAAGAGAGGTCTGCCAAGAGACACATCACTTTTGGGAATGACCTCGCGCAGTAAATCCTTCGAGCCGCTATAGAAATCAGGTGTGAGCAAAAGATGTAGTCTTGGGGGTAGTTGTTCCTACAGTGTAACTTGCTAAAAGGACATATGGTCCCCACCACGAGTTACAAGGCTCTCAAATGAGTTACTGCAGAATAAACTTGCGTCCAAAAACATCGAACATTACTAGACACATTTTATTATAGAAGCCCATCCATTCTATTGATTGAGGATATTTGTGAAAAGTTCAATGCAAGAACATAGATGGTTTTGCTCCCAAGATACTCACCATGCATACTTCCTTGATTAGAAATAGGGCTTTTTGAAAGGCTACTTGTAGCTTGATGAAAGTGGTGACTCCCCCATCATAGGGATCATCTATCTGTTATGCCCGCACAAGACTTAGTATATCACATCCTTACCTACCATAGCGGGATTCATAAGGTATGCAGTACCAAAGTCAAAGAAATATCAAGATGTGGGCTGAAAATATCGCAACTGGCCATTGACTTTAGGGATAAAGTGTGTTTGAATTCTCTTCGTCTTGTGTCGGACCAGTAACAATTTGAGCCGACTTCAAGATTTTGGAAAAACATACAAAACATTTGAAAAAGGGTCAAAAATTTCATGATTGGGTTGATTTAAACCCACACCTATTGTGCCTTTTTAGGCAAGATTATTGTGGTTGTGTGCTTGCTCTGTTTTCTTGTCACAAAAATTCAAAACTAATTTAAACCAAGTATTCATCCAACACAATTTTACATCAACATTGACTAACAAACACAAACATCAGCAAAGTGAAACAATATATCAAATTATATGGCCATCACTCGAATCTTGAGAAAATGGAATCTTCATCAAAATACCAACTTGAAGAAAAGACCATTGAGTTCAAAGGCTCTTATCAAAAGAAGGAATTTTTTATATATCAATAGACAAATTTTTCTCTCACACAGAGCCTTCTTGCATCATATGCATTTGTATCTTCAAGGCAAATCCAACGAATTTGACAAAGAGCCTTTGAAAAATAGAGCTTTTACTCTGTATAGAGCCTTGGATTATCACAAAAACAGAGGCAAAATCAATCTTGCTTTATTTCCAAACATCTGCATCACCTACAACGTAGCTCGAGAGGAACCACCAACCCCTAAGAGAGAGGAAGAAGTAGAAACCCCTTTGTGACACCAAGTTTTTATTGAGTTCCATATTCTATTTTCACCTTCACACATCATCAATCTAGTCAACTCTCAAAACACAAAGAGGTATTGTCCTAAGTTCTTTTTAGATATTGCTTATATCAAACCAACACATCACTTTTAGGGTGTCTCTACATCTCGGATCAATCATCCTAAGAGGCATTTTATACAAAGGTTAAAACTAGTTTATGGGTGCATCCTCTCATTTCTAGGTAGCTTGGTTGGTAACACATCTCAAACCTTGCTATACCTTATCGCATCAAAATTGTTGAAAACACAAGAGAAATTCACAAAGAAACTTTGGTAACATCCAACCTTCAGTGTTAGAGATCCATCTTCTAAACATTGCAAAAAATACTTATCTCTCATCAAACATCTCATCACCAACTCAATATCACTTTCACCAACCTCAAAACTTTCAAACAAGATCAATGAGAAACTGACAACCTAAAATCAAAGATGAGGAGGAAGAAAATCTCAACGATTTCCAAGAAGCCATTAGAGGAGGCACTAATGATGAAGAACCTATCACTCCAACTCCCAAAGATATAGAAAGAGAACAACACAATCCTAAGTTCAATTGACTCTTTGACGAAATCCTCAGAAACAA
Organism: Cryptomeria japonica; assembly: GCF_030272615.1. Taxonomy (NCBI): domain Eukaryota; kingdom Viridiplantae; phylum Streptophyta; class Pinopsida; order Cupressales; family Cupressaceae; genus Cryptomeria; species Cryptomeria japonica. The sequence goes on from NC_081411.1 coordinate 268,746,993, forward strand.
GGCAGATGCTTATTTTCTGAGACTTGCTCAAGAGGGTGCCAAACTACCCTCTAACTTTGATACTGCACAGATATGACAGACATCTGAACAAAGCCATAAGATGGTAGAAGAGATAGAGATTACTTACACTATGAACCTAATAATCAAGGGAATTCCCCACCTCCTCCTCCAGAAATAGACATGTTGAGACAACAAGTAGAAAATCTCGCTCAACAACTCAATAGTGGTGTGAAGACTATCCGGTTTTCACTTAACAATACTTTTCCCTATCCCTTTGATAGGAACATGCATATGCCACCTTTTCCATGAGGATTTGAAACACCCAAGATTAAAAAATACAAGGGAAAAGGAGACCCTAGAGATCATGTATGATACTTTTACTCAGCTTGTTTAGAGGTGGCCTATGAGCACACCTATCTAATGTGCCTCTTTCCTCAAAGTTTGGGAGGCACAACCACACAATGGTTTTCCCGATTACTAGGTGGCATTAGAAAATTTGAGGAACTAGTTCAAAATTTCATCACTTATTATTCACATAACATAGAATGAGATGTTACCATGGCAGATCTATGCAACATGAAACAAAAACTAGGGGAATTATTCTCAGCTTTCCTACAACTGTGGAGGCAACTATATAGTAGACGTTCTATTCATTTGCCGCCTAAACAAGAGTTGTTGGAAAAATTCATTTCCAACTTGAATGATGAGATGGAATTCCATTTAGACATGAAAGGAATAGAGTCCTTTAAAGACATGATCACCCAAGGATTGAAATGTGAAAGGGCCCTCATCAAAAAGGGACTCATCAAAATCTATAATGAACCTAAAGATGGCCCTCGTCCATGTTTTAATAGTGATAAACCAAATTTTTGGAACAAGAACAAGAACGTTGTCAATGACGGGATAGTAGATGCAAGAACAGTAAAGACTGCACAACCTATGGTCTGATTTGTAGGACAAAATCCCCCTCCTAAAAACAACACTATCACTCATCCACAAAATCAAGGTCACAATGCGCCACAAGAAGAACCAAAACAAAGGCAACAGAACTACAAACCAAAACGCATGTACACACCCTTAGGGGAACCCATCAAAACAATACTGCGTCAATTGGTCTCTTCTAATCTTCTGACCCTATTGAAAACATCTAACTATGAACCTCAGGTCAAACCTCCATGGTGGAGAGATAATGAACATTGTGAATTTCACCAGGGAAGAGAGCATAAAACGAGAAATTGCCATCAACTGAAAGATCTTGTTCAAAATCTTACTGACATGGGAGAAATTGAAATAGAAGGACATGACCCTAAAACATCCAATGATGATCATCTAATGTTCAAGAATCCACTTCCATCACATGATCAAAAGGGGTCCTTCCACCTCAAGGTGAAACATAGACACTATAACTAATTATACCCAAGCAACATATAATTATACTGTGAATCGCCTCTATGATACTGATGAACAAGTTGCAAAACTTATCATCAAAGATCCAAATCCTGCATGCAACATTGTTACATGTTGTAGTAAGATCACCATTAGAGTAGCACCACAATGAATGACACCCTTGCCCAAAAAGTATAATCTTGTGGAACAATTGGATAAGACCCCAGCCCTTATCTCCATATTAGAACTATTGCACTTATCCCCCTCACACAAAATAATCTTGGACCAAGCTCTCCAAGAAGCATCCATCCTTGCCAACCTCAACATAGATCAATTTCAAGCCATGGTGGGTAGTCTGAAGTCGTCACCATGTCTCACTTTCACCAAAAGTGATAATGCATCATTCAAAAAACCTCATAACGCATCCCTACATATTGAAGGATTTATAAACCAACATAGAATCAAGAGAGTCTTGATTGACAATGGAGACAGCTTGAATATATGCACCTTGCAGTTGGTCACAGCATTGGGGTATGCGGTAGAATCAGTGGATCCTAGTAAAAAGATAACCATTAAGGACTATGATGATGCAGAGCATTCTTCCAAAGGAGTTGTTGTATTCCCTATTAGAGTGGGGCCAGTGTTAAAGCATATTGTTTTCCAAGTTCTAGACCTTCCTTTGCCATATAATGTCATGTCCCCTTTTCAAAACAATTCAAATTAATAACTTTTCCTATGGCGGTGAGGTGTTTTAAATAAATTTTTGGTAAAAGTGTTTAATTTTTGGCAACCAATGGGATGAGAGGAATTAAATATCATTGAAAATATAATTATTCTACCCTCTTGGTCATGAGTTAGGGTTATGCACTCTTTTTAGAAGGTTTGGAAACATTTTGGGCTCATTCTTGGACTTGATTTTTGCTCATTACTTTGTTGTTCTTCAGAGGCTGCTAAACTTGTGGAGAAGGAGACCCAAACATGGGAGTTTGAAGGTTTCCAGGAAGGCTAAGAATGGGATTTTGAGGCTCTTCCATGTGCAAGCTCATGCAGAGTTTGCCTTTGTGCCAAACAGTGCAGATTTGTGTCTGTTTTGGGTGTGTTCGCAAGTGTGTTTCAGCAAGGGTTTGTGTTTTCAGTTAAGTTTTATGTATCAGTTTGGTTTGCTGCTGTATTTTAGCCATTTTTCTGTTAAAATAGAGTGGAATAAGTGTTTTGGGTCGTGATTCTTTTGTTGTGTGAGTTTGATAGTGATTTTGGTGTTTCCGGGCTATTTTTGTGTTGTTTTGGAGACCGTTGAGCTTTGTATTGAACTCCATTTTTGGAGATATTTTGTAAAACTCTTTTGCAGATCTGGAAGTGTCATTTTATAGGTCATTATGCTGCTGAAATTTTGCTGGAAATGTTTATTCTTAGATTTATGAAGAATATCTAAAGTTATGTTACTTTTGGCATTGTTTCGGGTATACCCGATTTGGTGGTTTTTGAAGAAATCTTTATTTGGTGGAAATTTTGTTGTATTGCATTAAAAATAAAAAGGAATATCAAATCTAATGTAAAAACCAATAAGAGGACATTACATATAATCTATTTTTAGGAAGACCTTGGATATATGCCATGCAAGTCGTTCCATCTACCTATCATCAGTGTATCAATTTTGCCCATAACGGTGTAGAAATCACAATCCTTGGTGATGCAAATCCATTTGCATATTGTAACAATATTAATCATCAGCCAGAAACCACTATTCCTAACAACAAAGAAGTTATTCCTTCCACATCATATGTTAGTCTAGCCTCTCTTTCTAGCTCAATCACCCCTATACCAAAGCAAGAGAAGTTGAAAATGTAAATGGCTGAGGAAGGTCCCAAGGAATATAATCTTAGCCAACTCTTTATGTTGGTCAATTACTCCCTTCCCCTAGAACTCATGGCAAACCTCAAAAGTTACTTCCAACACCACTGGCCAAACAAGCATGCACTTTGGCACAATTTGTCCCTGGTAAAAGTTAGGAGGAAGAAACAAGGGATGAGGACCTAGCAGAATGCATCTACAAAGACCCTATCAACAAAGACAGCCACAAGGCTAAGCTTCCCACTAATAAATATGGAAAAGGCCTCGCTATCAAGCAAGGAATGGGCTATGATGGCCAGAGTGCTTTGGTACATTGCAAACAAGGACGCCATGAGCCCTTACAACCTGAGTTAAAACCCAAAGGTAAAACTGGATTAGGTTTTCAAAAGGAATCTCTTCCTAAACTCATGTTCAAAGGCAAACCCAGCAAACCCAAGTATCAGCCAGTTACTTCAAGGAGGTCATCCTTGATTATATCTGTAGCACCAACAAAACTGATCATCAAATCAACAGCATCAATCACATCAGCAGTACCAATAGCACCAACAACATCATCGATCCCATCAATAGCACTAATAACACCAGTAGTACCCATAGAACCAACACCCCCATCAGTAGCACCCAAAGCATCTATGAAACCACTAATCCCATCAGTGGCATCAGTAACACCAGCTATACCTGCGACATTAGCCACTCCACCTCCAAAAGTGCATAAACTTTTAACTAATGCACTATTCAATTCAAGGGATATACCAACCCAGTACAGTGACTGTATGTTAGAAAGTGACTTTGAGACAGACTCACATGAATGGGAATGGGATTCAGTGAATCTAAATACTTTAGATGAGGAAGACACAACACCTCCGCCCCCTTATAAAGATATACCCATATATGGAGAAGCATGGATAAAAACTTTTTGGAAACTTGAGCTAGGAGACACTTCCACAGGCTCTACATCGAATCCCATGCTAGAATCTGATAAGGAGAGTACCATCAATCCCCTTCACTCATCTATATTAACCCTCATAGATGCCTCCTCTGAACTTAACTTAATCGATGAGATAATGCCTATCATCCATCCCAAACTCATCGACTGGAACCAGCCAAATCCCCCATGTCTTGATCATTTCTAAAAGGATCATAAAGCGGGATTTCCATTGAACTCAACAGTGCAACATACTTTGGGTTAGATGTCAAACCTTTCAGCTACAAAAATATCACAATAAAACATGGATCTTCTAGTGAAAACCACACAGTGGCACTTGTTGATCCCAAAAAAGTAAAAATAAAGAGTGTATCCAAAGGTCAAAACCTCTCTGAGGTGCCTGAGGATGAAAGGTTTGACATCCTCCCCTTTAGTACAAATCTGGAGAATCAGTGATCCTAATCGAAGAAACAAAGGAATCTAATGTGGGGACCCCTAAGACTCCTCACCAAATACATTTGGCATCTCTATTAACTCCAGATTAATAGCCAAAAATTGAGGAATTCTTCCAGAAGTGTCAAATCAACTTTGCATGGTCTTATGCAAACATGCCTGGCTTAGATCCTGACTTGGTCATGCATCATCTAACTGTAGAAAAAGAAGCTAAACCTATCAAACAAAAGCTCTAAAAGATGCACCCCCAGATTGTTGTTCTTGTCAAGGGTGAACTCAAAAAGCTTTTGGATGTTGGTTTCATCAGACCAATCGAGTATGCAAATTGGATCTCCAATATTGTACCTGTCGGTAAACCTACTGGGGGCATCTGTATCTATACAGACTTCAGATATTTGAATAAGGCATGCCCTAAAGATGAATTTCCATTACCAAACATCGACATGATTATCTATTTTAACAACAGGTCATGCAATGTTTTCTCTTATGGACGACTTTTCAAGGTACAACCAGATCAAGATTGCTCCAGAGGATCAACACAAAACTGCTTTCACATGTCCATGGGCAACATACTGTTGGAATGTGATGCCTTTTGGTCTGAAGAATGCAGGGGCAACCTATCAAAGAGCTATGGCTACCATCTTTCATGATATGATGCATAGCATAATGGAAGATTATATCGATGATTTACTAGCTAAATCATTAACAAGAGAAGGTCATCTTGCAATACTGGGTCAAATCTTCAACAGATTAGAGAAATATCATGTTCTTCTTAATCCAAAGAAATGTGTCTTTGGAGTAATCTAAGGGAAGCTCCTAGGATACATTGTCTCAAGCAAAGGCATTTAAGTAGATCCGATGAAAGTCAAAGCAATCATGGACATGTCACCTCCAAATAACATGAGTCAGTTAAGGACACTACAAGGGCAGCTACAGTAAATTTGAAGATTCATTGCACAATTGGCTAATAAGTGTCATCCCTTCATGCATCTGTTACACAAGAATATCCGCTTTCAATAGGATACAAAGTGTCAGCAAGCATTCCAAAAGCTTAAAAACTACCTGCTGAATACACCCTTGTTGATCCCACTAGATCCAAATAGACCTCTATTGCGATACATTTCAGCCACAAATACGCCACTAGGCATACTACTGGCACAACACAATGCAGAAGGAAAAGAATGTGTTGTCTACTATATCTCTCGCACTTTGGTAGGCTATGAACTCAATTACACACCTATTGAGTGAGCTTGCCTAGCAGTTATCTTGGTAGCCACCAAAATGAGGTACTACATGTTAACACACAAGGTACAACTCATTGCTAAAATTAATCCACTCAAGTACCTACTCAGCAAGGCAGCATTGACAGACCGCTTGGCCAAATGGTGTATGATTCTGAGTGAATTTGACATAGAATATGTGGACTGCAAGGCTATCAAGGGGCAAGTTATTGTAGATCAGTTGTCGATGCACCCCTTGCAAGTGACCATCCTCTTGTTTCTAACTTTCCAAATGAAGAACTCTTCATGATTATAGCCACACAACCCTGGAAGTTATATTTTAATGGCTCCTACACTAGACATGGCTTGGGGGAAGGTATTCTTTTCATCACACCTCACGGTGACAGTATCTTGAAGTCATACAGGCTCACTTTCCCATGCACCAATAATATAGCAGAATATGAGGTCTTGATCACAAGGATCGGATTGGCTATACAATGGCATATAAAGGAGCTATGGGTATATGGAGATTCCCAACTAGTCATCCAACAAGTCATTGATGAGTATCAAACTAAGGATGATAAGCTCATGCCATATAAAAGGATGGTGGATAGTTACAAAGAATCATTTACAACTATCACATTTGAGCAAGTACCCAGAGACCAGAATCGAGTTGCCAACGCAATGGCTACAATTGCATCTCTCTTGGATCTTCCGCAAAACTCAACATGCTACGAGTTCTTGTTAGAACAACTTTGGATCCCCGCTTATGATATCCCTAAAATGAAAATGATATGTCACCTCGTCGGTTATAAATCCCCATGGTATGGTGAGTTCTTCACTTACCTCCGTGATCACACACTTCCTCCCAACCAATCGAATAACCAACGCAAAACCTTCATCTGCCAAACCACTCGATACACCATCATTGTTGAAACCCTATATCGACGAAGTCTTGATGATACTCTCCTTCAATGTTTAGAACAAGATGAGATAACAAAGGCCTTGGAAGAGGTACACGAAGGTATTTGTGGGGCTCACTCAAGCGGTCCTTCGCTAGCAAAGAAAATCATGCGCGCTAGATACTATTGGCCCACCATGGAAAAAGACTCCTACTATTTTGTCAAAAAATTCAAAAAATGCCAAGAGGAATTGCAACCAATCACAACACCATGGCCCTTTTGTCAATGGGGACTTGACCTTGTGGGTAAAATCTATCCATCTTCATCCAACGGCCATAAATTTATCTTTACCGCCAATGAATACTTCACAAAGTGGATCGAAGTCATTCCACTTACTCAAGTCACGGGCAAGCAGATCGCCTCATTTTATCTTTAATTACATCATCTACCAGTATGGTGTACCCATGTGCATAATCACAGATAATGGGCTTCCTTTCAAAAATCAGGATGTCTATGAGCTCTGTGAAAAGTTTCATATCCAACATCGCTTTTCCACCCTATATTACCCACAAGGTAATGGTTAGGCCAAAGCATAAAACAAGAACATATTGAGGATCCTTAAAAAGACAATCAATGATGTTGGTCATGATTGCCACATTCGCTTAAATCCGGCACTATGGGTGCATCGAACTAGCATTTGAACCCCTACAGTCGCAACTCCCTACTCATTGGTCTATGGCACAGAAGTCATTCTGTCTATTGAGGTTGAGATACCGTCTCTATGGGTTTCCTTGCATAATCTGATAGATGATGAGCCATATTGATTCTCACATCTCCAAGACTTGGAACTACTTGATGAAAGGAGACAAGCTGCATACAACCACCTAAAATCATATAAGTAGTGCATGAGAAGAAGTTATAATCATTGGGTTAAACCTCGTACATTTGAGGTAGGTGATCTTGTTCTTAGAGAGAATCATCGTAACCAACCAAACAGAGAACATCAGGGAAAGTTTGAATCAAAATGGCTAGGTCCATATGTTATTACTGTTATCTTTGGTTCTAGGGCATATCAGTTGCAACTTCTGAAGGGAAACCACTAGAAAATTCGATCAACATCATGCACCTCAAACAGTTTCATACATGAGTTGTACTAAGCATCAAGCTCCACCATATACCAAAAAAATACCAAAAACATTTAAAAAATTGTCCTGAAGAAAATACCAAAAAAAATCAAAATAGTAAAGAGAAATCATTCATCCACACAGTGAAAACCACTTCGGTGGCACCTTGGGTAAGTGTGATGGTGAAAACCTAGCAAACAGGTGCCATTCATAAAAGGCTATGGCTTCATTGTCTTTCAAGCTCATTGTGATCACATCCATTGCATCCATTTACTTATCATTCAAACCATGGCTTGTTATTGATCTGTAATTAGGGTTATTACTTCACATGTCCTGCATCTCGCTTTCAGAGCAACATCTAAATAGGGGCAATGCTCTTAACCTACTGATGGAAGTGGATTATACATTACTTGTGATTCATTGGGTTTCGCAATTGAAAATATCTGGAAATATAACAAAAACATTCATAAGAACTCATAAAATCCCAAAAATATTCACAAAAACCATAAAAACATTCAAAAAACACTCACAAAATCCAAAAATATGATAAAGCATCAAAAATTCATCAAAAAAATTGCAACATATAATATTTCTTGTACATACGCATTGTAACAAACACCAAACAAACATTTTGAGCTACTCAAACGATGATCACTTATAAAATCAACCAACTTAATTAAAACATTTGCACACAACTGTCTTCACAAGGATGCATCCTTCCTTACAAAACAAAGACATGGTAACATTTTCTTTGACAAGAACATTATGTTTAAGCTAATAAGTACTTGGCTGATTTGTTATGTCTTTATTTATTCATACCAGGTTCCTACACTACTCCAGGATATCCACAAGTGATTAGAATAGTTGGGATGGTTACTAATATATTTTTTTTTGCTTTTTGTCTATGGATTGTTCCAATGAAGTTCTAGGGCACATCCTAACGGTGTCTACGTGGGAAGTTCACTAAGCTACGTGTTCCTATGAAAAAATATAGTCATGGATCACTATGGCTTACTGACTATAGCGTATACCTTGACCATTTGCACACGAACCAGAATGGGGAGTAATTTTCTTTGTCTATGATGCTTGCTTACAGGTGAAATGCTCAAACTTGGTTCCTACTACCTTGACCAAGAATGATACTACCATGCTCGATGATGAAAATAAAGCACTGTGAATAATCTATGGATCGCCATTTCATCTCATATGTATATATTGCATTCTGTTGCATTCCATCCATCCATAAATCCATATAGTCACATATCATTCATACATAGTCATAACAATGGATACTCTATTTTGCTCCTCTCACACATGAATGGGTCCTAGGTCCTCCATACCTTCTATCTAACATTGAATCCCCCCTCCTCACCCTCCCTATCTCGGTCATCATAATTGCATACCCTACATTGTGTCCTATCAAACCCAATCAAGCCACGTTCATCACCGTCCATCTCTAACATGAGGGCTTGTGCTTCCTATCCTCGGTCATCCTATAAGCCAAGCAAGTTACTCTGTCTACATAGATACATCAACTCACACACACCTAGACTATCAACAGATACTTTGATCAAGTATCTTCGAGTCTCAACAGGTAATCGATCATGGAAAACCTAGACTACAACATGCATTTATCACAATGACCTTAGTCTCAACGGGGTTGCTATGATTCACCACAACCAACCTACAATGCAAACACTATCAATTGATCAACCAATCAAACACAATCACAACAAACAATTACATCAATTGTCTAAATCTCAACGAGTATTTTGCTTCAGATACCTTGACTTCATCAAGCAATTACATCAATTGTCTAAGTCACAACAGGTCACTTTGACTCACTTACTCAAAATTTATCCTATCTAAGAGAACAACTGACATTAACTGTCAGGATTTGACTCAACCGAGGCAATTTCACTTATTGCACCAGATTGTCCAACCAATTTTGATCAATTATACAGTATCAATCAAAAGCACAAAATTTGCACTATATCTCTTGCATGACCCCAGGGTACTCACTGGCTTGCCCTTTCTCTATATTCACTTCATTTTCTTTCAGTCTTTCACCATTATTTCTAAATTCTTCTATTCTACCTCTCCTCCACTTCTTTCTCTTTTTCAAGAGATCACCCAATTTTTCAAAAATAATTTGTTCCATCTCTTGAGGGGGCATACCACCCACTAAATTAACATTTATGGGGAATATTTCTTCACGCCTATTTTTCTTTCTTTGAAACAATGCGATAAACTGCACCATCTCAAAGAGGGGCAAATGTAGACACATAAATCTATCCACTTAATTAAATGAATATTTAATATTTATTTAATTAATAAACCATCAATAATCAATTAATTAAATTAATATTTAATTAATTCATCCTCAACCTCTTCTCCTATTAATTAAATAAATTATTCAATTTATTTAAATTAATTCATTAAAACAAATTCACAATCAATTAAATGAATAAAACATATTTATTTAATTTGTCCCCTTTCCTTCTTTAAATAAATAAATAAATATTTATGTAAATCCCTACCCCCCCCCCCCCCCACTTGCATTCTCCTACAAATGCAAGTTGCACCTATTTGATTGAAATAAAGTAATTTTATTTTAATTAAAATCCTTTTTTCTCTCACCCACCAAACCCACTTGCATCCTAAAACTCCTTCTAGACTTTTCTAACCACCTTCTAGACTCTTCTAACCCCTTCTAATTAGCCTAATCCATCTCCTAAATATTGTCACATTCCTAAGCAACTTGAAGTCACTTCTCAAAGCCTCAAAGTCTTTGAAAAGTATTAAAGGCTTTATGTCTTCACCAAGTTAACCCCTAAAGTCTTCCAAACCACTTATGGCTCTTACATAATCATTAATGGTTAACTCAACTCACCCACATGGTTAGAGACTTTCCCTCTAACTTAACCCCATCTAACTCGTGTGTCTCTTCAAGCATTTATTACTTTAACCATGGTTATCCCCACTAACTCTTGCACAAGAGTTTGTCCATTGGATAAAAGCATTACCCTTGGATAAAACCTTTATCCATTAACTCAAGCCTAACCAAACCCCCCTAGGGTAACCCTCATGTCATCTCGAGCATTTAATGCTTCTTCCCTCTCCTCTCAATCCATCTCATAATGACATTTGTCATCCTGGGATTGGGTTGAAAACCCTCACATGGATCATAAACCCATCAATCATAACTCTTGTTGAGATTACTCAATCTCAACCATCCATTTCTCTATTTTTCCTATAAATAGAACCCATTTCCTTCATATCCAGATCCAGAAATATTGTATGCATCTAATCTATAGTGAAATTTGAGAGAGCATTTTAGGAGCATCTAATCTAAATTGTTATTTTGGTTAAAATCGATATAGATTAATTAGCTATTTTTCTCATATCTAGTTTTCTTGCATTTGCATAGTCTTTTTAATCATTTTCATAAATCTTGAATCTCCATAAGACCTCCATAGTAGTGCAAAAATTTGAGGGCTACACTCATGTGGAACTTGGAGAGGAGAGGAACAAGGGAGGAGCAACTATGAGAATGTTGGCAAGCATTTGGGAGTGTTTTGTGTCTTTTCTCCATTTTTGTATGATTTCCATTAAATGTTTGATCTCTCTTGATATGCTTTCTTAGGATTGTAGTTTCCTTCATATTTTGATTATGATTGATACTAACACTAACATTTGATTCTTGAGTCTTGGTGGCTCCTTGGGTAAGTACGATGGTGAAAACATGGTAAATAGGTGCCATTTGTAAAAGGCTATGGCTCCATTGTCTTTCAAGCTTCTTGTGATCATATCCATTGCATCCATTTGCTTATCACTCAAACCATGGCTTGTTATTGATCTGCAAATAGGGTTATTACTTCATGTGTCATGCATCCCGCTTTCAAAGAAATATCTAAATGGGGGCAATACTCTTAACCTACTGATAGAAGTGGATTCTACATTGCGTGTGATTCATTGAGTTCCTTATTAAAAAATGTCTTGAAAATAATACCAAAAACATTCACAAAAACCATAAAAACATCACAAAAATATTCATAAAAATCTAAAAACATGATAAAGCATCAAAACTTAATCAAAAACATTGCATCATATAATATTCTTTGTACATACATATCACAATAGACACCAAACAAACATTTTGAGATACTAAAATGATGATCGCCTATCAAATCAACCAATCAAAACATTTACACATAACTATCTTCACAAGGACTCATCCTTCCTCACAAAACAAAGACATGGTAACATTTTCTTTGACAAGAAAATTCTGTTTAAGCTACTAAGTACTTGGTTGAATTGTTATGTCTTTCTTTTTAATTCATATTAGGTTCCTACGCTACTCCAGGATATCCACAAGTTATTAAAATAGTCGGAATGGTTCCTAATATCTTTTTCTTTGATTGATGTATGTGGATTGTTCCAATGAAGTTCTGGGACATGTACTAATGGTGTCTACATGGGAAGTTCACTAAGCTATGTGATCCTATGCAAATACAGTCATAGATCACTATGGCTTACTAACTACGGCGTATACCTCGACCATTCACACATGAACCAGAATGGAGGGTAATTCTCTTTATCTATGATGCTTGCTTACAAGTGAAATGCTCAAACTTGGTTCCTACTACCTCGGCCAAGCAAGATACTACCATGCTCGATGAGGAAAATAAAGAACTATGAATACTCTATGGATCGTCATTTTACCTCATATATATATATATATATATTGCATTCCATCCATCCATAAATCTATATAGTTGCCTATCATTCATACATATTCATAACAATGGATACTCTATTTTGCTCCTCTTACACAAGAATGGGTCCTAGGTCCTCCATACCTTCTATCTAATATTGAATCCCCCCCCCTCACCCTCCCTATATCGGTCATCATAATTGCATACCCTACATTGTGTCCTATCAGACCCAATCAAGCCACATTCATCACCGTCCATCTCTAACAGGAGGGGCTACGCTTCCCATCCTCGGTCATCCTATAAGCCAAGCAAGTTACTCTGTCTACACAGATACATTGACTCACACACACCTAGACTATCAACAGATACTTTGATCAAGTATCTTCGAGTCTCAACAGGTAATCGATCATGAAAAACCTAGACTACAACAGGCATTTATCACAATGATCTTAGTCTCAAAGGGGCTGCTATGATTCACCACAACCAACCTACAACACAAACACTATCAATTGATCAACCAATGAAACACAATCACGATGGACAATTGCATCAATTGTCTAAATCTCAATGAGTATTTTGCTTCAGATGCCTTGACTTCATCAAGCAATTACATCAATTATCTAAGTCACAACAGGTCACTTTGACTCACTTACTCAGACTTTATCCTGTCCAAGCAAACAACTGACATCAACTGTCACACTTTGACTCAATCGGGGCAATTTAACTTATTGCACCATATTGTCCAACCAATTTTGATCAATTGTACAGTATCAATCAAAAGCACAAAATTTGCACTATATCTCTTGCATGACCCCAAGGTACTCACTGGCTTGCCCTTTCTCCATATTCACTCCGTTTTCTTTCAGTCTTTCACCATTATTTCTAAATTCTTCTATTCTACCTCTCCTCCACTTCTTTCTCTTTTTTGAGAGATAGCCCGATTTTAAAAAAAAAAAATTGGCCCATCTCTTGACGAGTCATACCACCCACTAAATTAACATTTACGGGGCATATTTCTTCACACCTATTTTTCTTTCTTTGAAACAATGTGATAAACCGCACCATCTCAAAGAGGGGCAAATGTAGACACATAAATTTGTTCACCTAATTAAATGAATATTTAATATTTATTTGATTAATAAACCATCAATAATCAATATTTAATTAATTCATCCTCAACCTCTTCTCCTATTAATTAAATAAATTATTCAATTTATTTAAATTAATTCATTAAACCAAATTCACAATCAATTAAATGAATAAAACATATTTATTTAATTTAACCCCCTTTCCTCCTTTAGATAAATAAATAAATATTTATTTAAATCCCTAAACTCCCCCCACCCCAACTTGCATTCTCTTACAAATGCAAGTTGCACCTATTTGATTGAAATAAATGAATTTTATTTTAATTAAAATCATATTTTCTCTCACCCACCAAACCCACTTGCATCCTAAAACTCCTTCTAGACTCTTCTAACCACCTTCTAGACTCTTCTAACCCTTTCTAATTAGCCTAATTCATCTCCTAATTATTATCACATTCCTAAGGAACTTGAAGTCACTTCTCAAAGCCTCAAAGTCTTTGAAAAGCATTAAAGGCTTTATGTTTTCAATAAGTTAACCCCTAAAGTATTCCAAAACACTTATGGCTCTTACATAAACATTAATAGTTAACTCAGCTCACCCACATGATTAGATAATTTCCCTATAACTTAACCCCCATCTAACTCATGTGTCTCTTCAAACATTTATTGCTTTGACCATGGTTATCCCCACTAACTCTTGCACAAGAGTTTGTCCATTGGATAAAATCAATACCCTTGGATAAAAGCTTTATTCATTCAAATCAAGCCTAACCTTACCTCCTAAGGTAACCCTCAAGTCATTTCAAGCATTTAATGCTTCTTCCCTCTCCTCTCAACCCATCTCATGATGACATTTGTCATCCTAGGATTGGGTTGAAAACCCTCACATGGATCATAAACCCATCAATCGTAACTCTTGTTGAGATTACTCAATCTCAACCATCCATTTCTCTATTTTTCCTATAAATAGAGCCCATTTCCTTCATATCTAGATCCATAAATCTTGCATGCATCTAATCTATAGTGAAATTTGAGAGAGCATTTTAGGAGCATCTCATGTAAATTGTTATTTTGGTTTAAATCAATATAGATTAATTATCTATTTTCTCATATGTAGTTTTCTTGCATTTGCATAGTCTTTTTAATCATGTTCATAAATCTTGAATCTCCATAAGACTTCCATAGTAGTGCAAAAATTTGAGGGCTACACTCATGTGGAACTTGGAGAGGAGAGGAACAAGGGAGGAGCATCTATGAGCATGTTGGCAAGCATTTGGGAGTGTTTTGTGTCTTTTCTCTATTTTTGTATGCTTTCCATAAAATGTTTGATATCTCTCTTGAAATGCTTGCTTAGGATTGCAGTTTCCTTCATATTTCGATCATGATTGATACTAACCCTAATGTTTGAATCTTGAGTCTTGTGTTGTGTTTCCTAACATCCTTTTTGCAGAGCATCATAATAATTTACAAGAAATTGAAAATATCCGCATAAGTCACCTTCAAGGATTTCAAGTACTCATTCCATCCTCTCAGGAAACAATCCAAAACATTTATTAAGGCACTGAAGATGTATGCATGAACTTCCACCCCCTTAAGATCTACCCAAACATCCTTTCCTAAAGAATTCACTGCATCCCACTAAGTACCAAGTAAAGTGTCCATACAGAGAGTGATTAAGCTTCTCGATTCTCCCACTCGTCCCATCATCTGATCCTTTTCTTTATTTGGGTCCTTTATTCTATGAGTGAGATCCATTATCTGGGCTTCAACCCTACTAGGAAAAATTGAATGCAGGGCAAATTATTATGCTATAGTAGCTAATTGCCCTTCAAGATCTCTGATCTTCTTGTCAATGTTTGCAAAAAACTTAGGAAAAAGAGATATGACTTGAATATTTTTTCACCTTCATCCAAAGCATCTTCTACACTCTTCACCGTGGATTTCAAAACTTCCCTATCAACCTCAATTGTTTTTAAATAGGTTTGGAGCCTCATCTCATTAAACTTATTCAAAACCTTTATGTCATTTTCTTTCTCTATTTATACAAATCTAATTCTACTTTATTTAACATATCCTTAAGCTTACCTGAGGGAGTGTCACTAGAAATTTGCTTAAGGTTGGGTAGAACTTTCTCCAAATTGCAGTCGCCAAATATATCACCTCTTTCTCTTCTGATGCAGACTTGAGTAAGTCCTCACTTTTCTTAATCTGCGTGAGGGTGGCTAACTTTAGTGCTTGAAGAGGTGATAGAGTACTTAAGTCTACCGAACCATGAGAAAAATCATCCTCAACTGCAATCTATTTTCCTTTGTCTGGAACATTGGCTTTTGTTGTGGTTATCGGAGCTTCATTAGTCTGCTTTTCATCCTTCTCCTTCACAACCTCTTCATTTTTTACATCCTCTTCACCATTCTTACCATCTCCATCACCCTTTCCTACTTCACCTAACTCCTCAGCTATCATCTCAGCAATGATTTCTCTATCAGGAGGATCTTGCATGGCTTCACCAAAGTTTTCAACTGCTTGATTATCAATAGTAACATCCATAGTATCCTATTCAACCAGATCAATTTGTACAGATGGGTGATCCTAAGAAACTTCTTTCTATACATGAATCACCGGAGGAGAAGTATATTTGCTTGACTATCCTTTCGGTTGGGAGTCATCCTTCTCCGGAATAACCTAATAGTTATTTTCTTTCAAAATTCTCCTCAAAATACCCTCAGTATCTTTTACTACTTCATCAACCCTCTCGAACATTATTTTATTTACTCTATGCTTTCTCCAAAAAATTTCCTTTGCAAGTCCTAAAATCTTAGGTATATCTTCTCTTGTCATTTCAGGACACAATTTAACTGAGGTAAGTTCTTTCAACCTTTCATCTTCTATACTAATTGTGTGTCTCTGGGCATACAATATATCATACAACTATTTTGGAATCAGGGATGATAGTTCAATCACTGCTTTACTAAAATATTTCATGCAATGTACAACTGCCTCTTCTATAGCTCTCTGAACTTTCTCAATAGAATGCTCATAATATACAGAAAGGTTTGTAAAATTTCCTTCATTAACTATTGTATCTATAATCTTCTACAATGGGGGTACATTAGTGTAAGAACCTTCTATCTTACCCGACTTAATAGATTCATCTATCTCTAATTTCTTCTTGCCTTCTCTTGTCTTACCGGATGGCTCTCCTTATGTTTTAGCTTTCTTTGTAGATGGAGCAACATCGGATGCAAGTTTTTTGACAACTCTAGCATAAGTGGTAGTTTTCTTCACCTCCCTAACTTCTTCATCTGATCTAGCTTCCTCTTCTGTTGCAACATACTTCCTTGTAGATTTCTCCTTCTTCCTATTTTCAACTTTATCGATTGATTTTGATTGAGGCTTGGGTGGAGGTATTGGCTTCTGCACAATGGAGCTAGGTCTAGACTTTATTGGGTTGGCCTCGGACTACTTGGGAGGAGCTGGTTTAGCTTGTGGCTTCACAAAATCTTCTTCCTTCAGTATATTTTTATCTCTAGCTCTCTGCATTGCTTCTCTGGTTATGCCCATTTTCTCAATAAGTTCATCAACCTCCTTTCTCACTTTCCTTTTTCTTCTGGGCCTAGTGAATTTCTTGTGCAAATCCAAATCCTTCTACTGGAAAGTTCCAAATCTTTCTTCTTTATGATCCACCAATTGACTCAACAAGTGTTGAGCATATGCATCAAGCGTGACTACATCCACCTCATACCCCATGGGCATGATCCAGATAGTTCTTGGCTCAACAACCTCCATACAACATTGATCCTTGTCAACCATAAAATTGATAGTCTTCTCATACTTTTCCACTATCTCTTTGGGAATTATCTCTCTTCTTTTCATAGTGGCTTGGAGAGTTTTGAAATAACCCCATAATGCTGATTTTTGCATTACATTGTCACCCAAACCCAACAATCCTTCCTTGATTTGCATTGCCACCGGTTTATCATAAACCCATTGAACTTTACTGATTATGGGGATCTCATTCATGAAATAAAGTGTTAAATAGACAATCAGGGATTTAAACTTGAAGACATGTTTCTTATCTTGTTTTATCTTCTTCAAGTTTCTCATTAACTCGTTGAGAAGAACTATACAAAGATCATTTTGTCCTTCTTTAATATTTCATAGGTAGCAAATATGGTCATACTGAAGATAAAATTCAGCCTACTCAACTAATATACTTGGTATCCAATCACCATCGAGGCAAATTTGGCATCATGCTAAATAATATCATTTATAGTCACTGACCAACTGTCAAACTGAGATTCAGTAATCTTTGTCAGCATTGTATTCTGTATTTTCCTTAATCCGAGGACTTCACCGGTTGCTTTCAAACAAGTAATTGTTTTAATAACTTGTTTAGTTATCTTGTAAGGTCAATCCAGCCACATGAACTCGTCATGAACTCTGCTCAAAACATACTGGACCCATTCTGCTTCATCGAGTATCGAAAAGTGAATAAACTACAAAAATAACCTTGTCCTGAAGTACCTTGAATTCCAGCTTCATATTTCCCAAACTATCTGATAAATGCTTGTTGTAGAGTGTTAACATATCAACATTACCCAGTTCTTCAAGGCTGCAATTGATATAGGCCTTAATATCTTCATTATGAAGCACATCATATGAGACTGAAGAAAATGTGCCTTCCAAATCATCTTCAATGGATTTAAAAGGATGTGTCTTGAATACAGGCCTCACTCTTTCATAAATTTCCACAACCAAAGGGATCCCAAATGCCAGATGTAGATGCCATGTCTAATCTAGGGTATGAAAAGATTGCTCGCATACGGATAAATACCTCTTTCGATCTTCAACCGGATGCAAGAAATCTCTAAATGATCGCTTCTAGCTCGATTATCACAACTCAAACTCAATAGCCTTGCTCTTTTGTTGTTTCTCTTCATTCATAGTGTGAAAAATGAATGACTGAAATGCCCTTTTTAACTTAATTTCCAGTTGTAATAAATGCTCTACCTTAAAGGCTTCCAGTTACACTATTTTTCATCATTTCATTCACTGAATTACCAAACTACCATAAATCTTCAGTATATCATCTACATACCTGATCTAGATCTTCTGCAACCTTCCAAAACCGGTTACAAGTCTTCGCAAGGGGGTTTTAAGGATCTGCATGATAATCTACCCCCTAAGGCAAAAATGCCCTAGTTACCGGATGAGGTTTCATCACCGGATTCAAGTGTGGAGCTATTTTTCACATTTCAATCTTCCTTTTTTACCCACATCTTCTTATACTAATCTTTGATTTCTTCCACCTTAGCTTTTCCTTTTTCATCTGATTTGTTCTTGTTCACCGGTGCATTCTTGCTTCTGCAATATCTTGCAATATGACCTACTTTTTTACATGCATGACAGACAACATTCATCTGCATAGGCCTAAAGTTAATCCGATTTGGTCTCATCCTGCATTGGTTAGATATATGTACAAACATCCCACAAGCATAGCATCTCTTGTTCTGAAAATTATTTATCACTATTCTGCACATGTTTGACTTATGTCCAAAATTGTTGCATTTGAAACAGTGACCAATAAAGGTAGGACCATTGCTCATATTATTCATCATCCCATTATTCATCCTACTTCTACATTGATTTGCCATATGACCAAATTTACCATAAACAAAAAACTAACCATTGAATTTATAGGCATTAGGCTATCTTACCAAAGGTTTTTTGTTCTTTTGTTGATGATTACTCTGACCAAAACCAGAGGATTCTCCTTTCTCAAATCCAAGTCCTCGCATGGATTTTCCATGTCTCTGACTTTCCAGCATCTCGTCCAACTGGGCTAAACTAGCTTTGAATTTTTCTTTGTATTTGTAGACACAAAAAAAATATCCTTTTCATCACATACTAATTTATCATCTTATTAATTAAATAATTCTTTAATTATTTAACTAAGCTAATTTATTCTTCTACTTCATTCAAATCACTATTAATTGCCCAATTTCACCTTCTAAATCATTTTAATCAATTAACCCTATCTCAAATATTAATTAAATATTAATTATTTAATTAATTATGACATTTTTCTTAGTTAAATAATCTTTATTATTTAATTAATTCAATTTCCTATGATTAAAAAATATCTTTTGAATTATTTAATTAATTAATTTAATTCTTCCAAATCCCCAAATTCTAATTTCCAATTGATTTCATTTAATTTCACATTTTCAAATTTAAATTCCCCAAATGCAAATTTTATTTCATTTCAACAAATTTCATTTGCATTTCAGCATTCAAAAATCCAAATTCAAATTCAAATTGAAAATGAATGTCAAATTCAATTTCAAAATCATGAAAATCCTGAGTGAGCAATCAAATCAGTTAAATAATCAATCCCCCTTTTAACTCTCAATCACCTTTTTCTGACTGATCCATTAATCCACTTATCTCTCCAATCTATTTAGTCATCTCACTCATCTATTCAGTTCACTGATCAATCAATTGAGTCAATTGCCTAGTCAATTTGAGTTAAATATTCAATCTATTTTGTTGATAGGCCAATCAATCTCAGTTCACTGATCAATCAAAATCAGTTCACTGTCCATCAAACTTCAGTTCTTTTTATCACCCAATTTTGGTTGAAAATATATATAAATCATATCAATTTCTCATTTCAAACTAGAATCACAGTCTTTGAAATAGTTTCTAATCTATGCAGGAAATCAATGCAATACCTGAGAGCCAATTCAACAACAACTAAGGAGAGGAGCAATGGAAGCTTTGTCAAATCGATTGAGGGAGTCTTAATTAGATTTATTTGCTCAATTCAATTGATTTTACATTATTCAATTGTTATTTAGGATTAATTTTAATTAGATTAGAGTTTGTGATTCGCTCTTATAATATGATTAATTATGATGATTTTAACCTTAATACAAATGGTGAACCCAACGTGAACCCATGGATCTAACCTTCGGTCTCTGATTTCTTTGATTTTGCAGGTTTGTAGAAACCCAAAAATTACAGGTTCACAATTGACATTGCATAAATTCACAATCGTAAATATCAATTCGCAATTGATGTCATATTCATTTGCAATTGCTTTAATAATTTCTCGCAATTGCTAAAACTACTTTGCAATTGCCAGAAGGGGTCAAAATTGAATTTTTGTTTGTCATTTCTCAGTTAATTGGTTTTGCGCACCTAACCCATAAATATTTTATAATTCTGGAAAATTCATTTCTTTTTCATGAGATGTGTCTAATCTGATGACAGGAAGGGTTACATTCAATATTTCAGGTGCAAGAAGGAGGAGACAGCACAAGAGGCAGCTTAAAGTTCACCAAAGGCTTCTAAAGGCACAGAGAAAACTTCATGAACTTGAATAGGAAGAGGCAATCGCTCAATACCATAGAAACATTCATTGATTCCTTGCCAAATTTGATTTCTACAATGACATTGAAGTGATGGCTCGCATAATTTGGAGTGATATCATCGCAAAATAACTTCTCTCTTCTGTCTTTTCATTCTTTTTAATTTTCTAAAAAAATCCAGTTTAACTAGTGTGCAATTGATCTATCATTAATTTGCAATTGTTGTTACAGAAATTCGCAACTGCTCAGTAGGTAGTTCACATTTGCTATTATAATAGTTCACAATTGCTCAGTAGGTAGTTCACATTTGTATGATTAGGGTAAAATATTTTTTTTCTATCTTCTTTCTATTCTCTAACATTAATTACCTCTATTTCTGTAAATAGAGAGGTCAAAAGTTGTAACAAAAAAAAATTAAATTAAATTAGGCTGGGTAGCCCATCATGTATCAACTAACATTTTCTAATTTTCTTGCAGGGGTAGCTTAGAAATAGTTCAATTTGGTGCAAATTAAATAAACCACAACAATCTTCTCTTTTCTTCACAATTGCTATGAAGGATAAAATTAACACCATGCTTTTATGGAGCAACATCCCCATTTAGACAAGACAATTTTGCAATTGGGGTTAAAAAGAATATTGTTTTGTGTGTTTGTGAGGTGATAGGTATATGCTCTCCCCTCTTTTGGGTGATCAAAAATCTATACCCACCTGTTTATGCTTTATTTCATTTTTTGCATTAGGATAAAACCTTTAGAAGGCCTGCCTCCAAAGTAGCCCATATGGCCAAGTGAGAGGGAACGACCTAAGTGGTAACAAATAATGCCAAGTATTCTAATCCACTATAAAATAAATGTGTTTGCAATGAAAATTATAAGCAACAGGTGATACATGTTGTCATAATGGTGTTATGCCTCCCTCAGTGTCTTTGGCACATAAACAACTGAAGAGAGCAACCTCTTCAGACTAGGAGACCTCCTTAACAGAGCGTAACACACTGCTAATTATGACCACCTAAACAAAAGCTTGATTAAAAACTTTAGGATTTAGAGGCCAAACAGAGTCAATGACCAGACACTTGAATTATCACGGTACAAGGGTGGGGAATAATCCACCCCCAAGACACTCATCATATATCTCCCAAGATAATGAGCCAATTGAGGAGCAATCTTCTTTGGTCTAATTTCTAGAAAAAGGCAAAAAAACAAGCACACCCTAGGGTGTGACAGGGCTGGTTGAGCTGACGAAGTATCAAGTTGTGGGTTGTGATAATACTTGTGACCTTTTTACCTTAGAACAATCTGCTTGAAGTGTTATCGAGTCGCCAAAATACTATCAAAAATAAAATGGGGTCTTCAAGAAGATCTCAACATTCTAAGGATTTGAAAAAGTCCTTTTAAACAGGTGTTCTCTTTGTTTAAGATTGTTTTCTTTGCTTACTGTTGTGTCTTTACAATACAAAAGTTAAACAAGATCAACACATCAACAAATTCAAGTTTCAACATCAACATCAACATTAAACCAAAACTTCTGTGAAATTCAAAATGGAAAACATGGCATTTTCAAGTGATCTTAAGTCCTAGGCATTTAGTTCATGCATAATCCTTTAGTGTCGTCATATTACACAAAGTCCTTGCAAAAGTCCTCACATCACAAAAGAGTAGTTTTCAATCAAGTTTGCATCCACATATATAGAATTTAGTATTGCATTAGAGTCTTAGAAGCATACCTAAGTACATGGGCCTAAAGGAGATAGAGAATTTCCATTTGAGCAACCCGATCTTGGGCCAAACAATGACCAATTAGTAATAATTAATAGTTTGGACAACCTCGCTTGTAAATTAAAAGTTAATCATGCCCAGTACAACATAGTTGAAGCTTTCATAGATAATGAGATATGTAAATCTGTCTATCTTGATGAAAAATTGAGGAAAAAGATTAAAAAGGTAGCTCAAAAGGAAGCCATCAGACAATTGGTCGAAAAGACCATAGCAGAGTTTCTAAATCCTCGTTAGAGTTCTTAAAGCAAAGTATCAATCATTCCTAAGTTCTACATAGTCTACATTGTAGTCTTTAGCATATGAGTATGAAAGGAGACAGTGAATTCCCATTTGAGCAACCCAATCTTGGGCCAGACAATGTTCAATTAGAAACAATTGATGGTTTGAATATTCTTGTTGAGGAGTTGATAGTTGATCAAGACCAATACGACATAGTTCAAGTTGTCATAGATGATGAAGTTCAGAAGGCAACACAAATTGACATAGACCTCGAAAATCAAATCAAAGAAGAGGCAGAACTAGAAACATTTTGGCAATACGTTGAAAACCTTGTGTTTGAATTCTGAAATCCTTGGTAGCAAGTCTTTATTCATAGATTACATTGTTTGCATTTTAGTCTTTAGAGAGTCTTAGAAGCATACCTAACTGCATGGGTTTGAAAGGAGATGGTCATTTTCCATTCAAACAACCCAGCCTTCGACCAAGCGAAAGTCAATTAAAAATAGTTGATAGCTTAGACGACTTTTTTTGGGCTTTAAGAACTGATCTTCCATCATACAGAGAAATTGAAGTTGTCCTAAACAAAGAAATCAGAAGATCAATGCATCTAGAGGTTTACCTTGCTATTGAAATTAAGGAACATTTAAGACAAGAAGAAGTTCAGCAAATGCTCGAGAAGCTTACAATACAAGAACAAGCTCCTCCCCAACAACCTCAATAGTGTGTCTTTATAGGATCTTGCATTTAGTTGTGTCTTGTATTCACATTTTAGAGAGTCTTAAAGAGTCAAAATCACTCTGGAATAACATTCATGAAATTAACATGTGCTAAAAAGGAAAAACATCAGATGGATCCTAACAATGACCCTTTGGTTAACCCCACATGGAATATAGATTTGTCTACAAATCAACAAACATAGGGTCGGAGACCTGCAACCTTACCAACAAATGCAAACAGGCTACCTTCCATTGATGAGATACAACATAATCTGACAAAAGAAGAATTGGAGGTAGCCCAAAAATATCCAATAATGTTTATGGTCTGCAACGCCCTCATTAACAATGATAGGGACTAATATCTTGCACTTTTAGTCAAAAATGGAGCAAAGTTACCTACAGGGGTGGACATTTCGGCAATATTGCCGCTAGGAATGACATTGAATCAAAATGTTACTCAAGTGCCTATTGTTACATAGACTCAAGCAAAATTTGCTACATCAACCCAGGGTGTATCTCAAAATACTCAAGCGACTACAACTTCAACACAGTCAACAGTGGAATCAACAAGTACTAATGTTGCATCCCGGACATTGCCCAACGTAACAATGCAAGCTACAATAGCTCAAAACACTGCTTTAGCAAGTATAACTCAACCTTAAGTTTCAATTCCTATTGCATCCACCTACAGTGGCCAAAATGTGAATCAAGGGATAACTAACTCAACTCAACCGAATGTCAATACACAATTTGCATACTTTACACCACCCAGTGGGACTTATGGTGCACAATTACATGGTCATTCCATATTTCAATAAGCTCCAAGATACTCCAACACTATCTCTTTTGTGGGAAACACTTATCAAGTCAATGCACCATTGACCCAAACAAAGATCCTAGCTCAACAAATGGAGAATATTCAGAAGTAGGTGACTAGTATACAAATAGTTAATGAGAAAATGAGTTATACAATGGAAGACCTCCATCCATATCCTTTTGATAGAAATTTGTACATGCCACCATTTCCCCCACATTTTCAAACTCCAAGGTTCGACAAGTATAGAGGGAAAGGTGATCCTCAAGACCATGTCAGGGAATTCTTCATGGCATGCATTGAGGTAGCCCACGAAGATACATACTTAATGAGGCTATTTTCCAAAAGTCTAGGAGGGACAACATTGGAATGGTTTTCACACCTTCCACCCAAAATTGCTTCATGGGGTGAACTAGCCGAGTTATTAATATCAAACTTTGCATTCAATATAGATAATCTAGTTACCTTGATGGATTTATGTGTAACAAAGTAAAAGGAAGGAGAAACCTTCACTACATTCTTACAAAGATGGAGGGGCCTATACCGTAGATGTCTTAGTCATGTCCCTGAAGCTGAGCAAGTAGAAATTTTCAATGAAAACCTTGTGCCTCAAATTACGTATCCATTCCAAATGCAGTGCTTAAGTCTTGGCAAGGGTTTGCCTATATCCTAGGTTTTGTCGTCATCTTCAAATTTTTGTATCCCAATTTATGTCATGATTAAGGGTTATTTTAGGAAGGTTAGTTCTATGGTGGTTTGTACCTTCATTTTTAAAGGTAAGGTTCGCAGTTTGTAAAATGTGTTCCTTATTGAACTTATGTGAACCTAGTTGAACTAGCATGAACTACCTTGTACTTTTTGTTTTCGTTCGAGTCGGTCACGCCTCCTTTCTTTTTGATATAGTCAAGAGTCTTTCTTGATAAATACATAAACATGCTCGAACATGAGTGAACTAACTTGAACCTTTGTGTTCAATGGGTTCATGGGGTTCGATAAGAAAATGTTATGATTCATTTTGAATGCCCAGGACTCTTCTTTCAAAGATAACAGTTGGCACTGATTTTCCCAAGGAACATGATTGGATGTTTTTAATCATGGAAAGTTAAGTTCATGACACGCGTCAAAACACTTGCATGAGTGGAATGAGTGAGGTGACGCAAGTTAAGAGATTGCATTTAATGCTTGTCATATCAAAATCTTCGGCATGTGTGAGGCAGATTTATTTCTCATAAATTTAAATTTGATATACAGCACCATTACGAGTGATGATTTTATCAACAGCTTAGTCAGTTTTTGGTAAGGCACTGGAGGTGACAAGAGGTAAACTTTTTATGCAAGCATAGGGATTTCAAGAATTTGTTGACACAAGGTGAGTTCAGTTTTTCCGTTTTCCTGTTGGCTTTACTTCTAGTTTTATTTTCCTACTTGGGGAATCGTATTTTAATGGTTGAGTTAGTGAAAGTGAAGTCTGCATTTCATTTATTTGGTAATGTTGCTAGTTTAGAATGTGTGCATCCTGAATTCAATGACACTTCCCTAAGAGACTTTGACATGGGCGACCTCTTAGAGAGGTTAAAAAGTCAAATGTCAGAACCGTTCATGACTAAGATAGCAAATAGTGGTTTGGTGGAAGCGGCAGCCTTCCCTTTAGCAGTCGCTTGTCTAGAATTGGTGAGAGAATGCATTAACAGGTTTGATATTAGACACCAGTGTATAAGGAAAGATGATAGTCAGGTCTTGTCAATAGTGAATCAGGAAATAATTGTCTCAGTTTTTGGAATTCCTGAGAGAGACACATACTCTAAATTTACCCCTTCTCTCTTTGTCACAAGATTTCATGAGAAGGCAGACAAGTATAGAAATGTTATTGCTAGATGTTGGTTGATTAAACCTAAGAGAGGGGGTTCTCATTTACCGAAATCCTTGAATAGAGATCATGTGAAACCCTACATTAGGGATTTGATAGTTCTATTGCATAAGGTTAAAGGAGCGGCTGATTCGTACCTGTTCGTAGAATGGATGTATCATTTCGTTCAAGTAGTCTTAGATGGAACTTGTTACATAGATTGGGGAGAAGTTATTGTAGAAGAGCTCCAAGATCAATTGAAACAAGCACGGTTCAGGGATAGAGATTTCTACATGTCTTCATATCTTATATATTGTCTGGCATGTACAAAAGAATGGCAAGGAGTACCTCGATCCCCAGTGTTTGAAGGAATTTGGGTTTTTGAATTCTACCCCTATTTTCAGAGTGAGAAGGCTTTCAGAAACTATAGGCAGGTTCATGATGTTTTTACTAGAAGAATGTTTGCAGAATTGGTAGGGAATCTGGAAAGAAGGATTTCTGAAGAGGCCCAAAAATTAATCAGAGTATACGGGAGCTACTATATTCAGTATCCCCACTTCACTTACCTTCGAGTGGGTGGTTTTGAAGAGGAACCCATGAAATTTCCTCGATATGCTTTTCATTGTTTTGTGCTAGCAGAGGTTTGTAGGCAATTGGCTCATGTGATTAAAAAGTATGCAGATTTGAGTGATCATGAAGCCCTCTTTCCCCTAGAATTAGGTTCTTTTTCTTGCAAGTCATTTGCAGATGTAGCCAATGTTGGAGTTGATTTAAAGAATTTCAATTTTGGTTTCTATCAAGCTAGGAATAGTTTTGATAATAAACTCTTTGTTGTTCAAACCTATAAATTAGGAAAGAGTTATGCCCCTTCTGTCCATTTGGAATATTTTTGGGAGGACTGTAAAGATGAGCTTGAAGTTCGGTTAAGAGACTACAGCAGATTGAGGATCCAACAGATTATTGATTGGAAGCTAGAGGTGAATGTTGAAGGGGTTACGGATCATGACGAAGACATCCTTGATCTTGAATTTGATAGAATCAAATCAAAGCCTTTAGATGAGATAAGTTGGTTTGAGTATGAAAGGGATGACATCGATGTCAGGGCAATAACTGTGATTCAAAGAACCATACACTGGCTTTCTAGAATAAGGGGATTGGATGCTCAGAGTTCATAATCACAAATGATTAAACAAGTTGTTTTTAGGGCTCCTGATGCTAACATTTTTGAAAATATTTGTCTTGCAGGAATAGAAACAAAAACCAAGAAATATTCTCACCATAAGAAACCCACCTCTACAGCTAAAGAGGCTATTAGATCACCTATTTCTGTTCATGTGACTAGATCAAGGGCCAAAACCAGCAGGAGCAAACCACAAGTTGCAGAATACTTTATTGATCTAGATCCGAGTGAGGAAGGTGTGAAGGATAAGTTGCCATAAGTAAGAAATTTGTCAAAGATGGATCACCTTGAAGATGACATTGATCTAGATTTTGCTGAAAACCTTGAGACTTCTCTTGGTTTTAAGGAGCAGACTCAAGAGAAGTCTTTAATCTTAAAAGATTTTGTTGTTAGTTCTCCCCAATGGTTAGTGTCTTTTGTAAACAAAAGGAAAAACATTGTTCCCATCACTTTGCCAATCAGTGATGTTGTGAGTAAGTATGTAACGAAAACACCTCAGCCAAAAAGGGCAAAAGCAATGATAAGGTTAGAAATCGATGATAAAACAAGTAAATGGATGGTGGAGGTTGCGAAGCCAAAGGTTGATGGAGAAGCATCTAATCTTTATGTCGATAGTTATCACATAGAGAAAGTAGAGCTTGGAGTCACTGACAAGGATACAGATAACCATCACTTTGAGGTTTCTAAAAAATGCATGCTAACTCGATCACAAAAGGACGAGAAGGATAAGAAAGAGCTAAAATAGACAATTAGAGTGCTAGCAGATTACATTGATGTGATCAGTGGTGTATCTTCTTCTCCTAAGCCATTAGCTCAAGCTTCCCAAGCTTTTGATCCCACATCACCTACCAGTCGGAAGTTATTGAGTCAGATCCAAAAGGGAAAGGCCATTGCAACTATTTTTGATGATTGGGTGAATGGAGTCATTAATGATGGATGCAAATTCCTTCGAGAATCCAGAAAAGTGTTTGATGAAACCTCGTTGTTAATAACGGACATTCAATTGTAGGTTAAAATGTGGGAAAGTGAAGAAAGCAAATGGACGTTTGCCTCTTTACAGATTTATGAAATTCAAAAGTATGGGGTCGCTAAGTTCCTTACTGAAAAACCACTTAAAATAGTGGATGAATCACTCTTGTTCACTGGCAAACGCAATATTGATTGGAAGAATGCAACACTCAAGATAGGATGCATAGAATTCATCAAGTGGGAGAAAGAATTAAAGGGGATATGTCAGAATTTAACAACTAAATTGAGACATATTCATACCACTTATGTATGGGGCGATGGTCAATTCGAAAAGAGAATGAATGCAGTTGTAAAACTTTTATGTGATGCCATGAATGAGGTTAAGAAGAATGCAGCACCCACGACAACTAATTTCACAAAGGTTGCCAAGGTTAAGGCTGTATTATACATTTTAGCAGATCTGTTACCTAACTACGTGGATGAGATCAAAAAGATCCAGCTAGAGGTAGAGGCATGGAAGTAGAGGATGGCATCCATTAAAGTTCCCAATGTTCCATCTTTATAGGAGTTCGTCGCGGCATACAAGGAATGGAAGGCGGCGCTAAATGTGGATGTTGAGGATGGCGTAACTCAAGGATCCCCAACACCTAGTTAGGATTTGTTTTCATTTCTGAGGATGTGTCCTCTTTGATCTTGCTCAAGAGACTTTTTCAATTATTTTTCTTTTACAATTATGTTTTCAAACTATTTATGTTGGTATTTGTTTACCAAAGAAAATTATTCCGTATGGGTAAACATACAATGAATGTTATTTAAGGGATTCTTGGAACTGAAGAAGGGTTTGAATTTTGTGAGAAATCCAGAAGGTTTGGGGGTTTATTATTGTTTTGTTGTATGTTTTCTTTTGAGAGGATAATCGAGAGGATAATCATGTGTTATTAATATTTATCTTTGAATGAATGAAAAAAGCAGATATTTACTAAAAGATTTGAATCTATACATTCAATCTTGAGAATTTGCCTCTTTGTGGGTTAAATTATTATTGAATCATATCTATTTATGCAAATTATTTACCTGAGAAAGGGCATTATCTAGCAATACTGATTTGCCAATTCCTTATTCATGTGTAGTCAGAAATCTGTGAAACTGTGTTTTTCATGATTAACAGAAATATTTACATATGCTATGTTCATTGCATGTTTATGGATGAATGTATCACCTTAACTTCTTTCTAGTTAAAAGTGGGCACAAAGTTATATTGAGTAATTTATTGAATATCATATAAGGGAGATGCGCCTATTTTAAAATTCAGAGGGAAAAGAACAACTGTGTTTTCCCAAATTGTTAGTGCATAATTGTGACTTCATAAGGGTGTGGAGTTTAATTGAATAAGGATCAAAGAAGCATAATATGTTAACTAACATTAAGCACTTTTAAGGATATCATAGAGAAAGGCATCAAGTGTGAAAGAGGCTTACTAGAGCAAGGAATACTGAAACACCACAAAGATAATGGGCCAATCGCAAGTACAAATAATGAAAGGCCAAAATTTTGGCCTAGGAACAAAAATGTCACAAGTGACAGAGTTCTTGATACTCATGTTGTAAATAGAGTTCAACCAACGATATCTCTACAAGGACCATTTGATTCTGCCAATAAGAATCAAACTCAAATACACAATGCCAATGCAATTCAGTCAAGCAATCCAAGACCACCAAGGGTAGGTGCACCCAGAAGAAACTTTACACCCCTTGGTGAACCTATTGAATCAACACTCAAAAAGTTAATACAAAGTAATTCCATAACTCTACTAGAAGCTAGGCCATATGAACCAGGTCCATTCAAGCCTGCTTGGTGGAATGACAATGATTTCTATGAATACCAACACAATAAAGGTCACAAGACAACAAGTTGCTACAAGCTGCAGAACCTCATACAAGATCTCATTCATCAAGGCGACATTATTGTGGATGTCAATAAAACACCAAACATAGATCATACCATCTTCAAGGATCCTTTTGTCAAGCATGAAAAAGGAAAGGCTTCTAGTTCCAATGCACAAAACAATACTGCCAACTATACCAATGTCGCATTTGATTATTCCATAAACACGCTTAATGTAGGAGATGAAATAGTGGTTGCAATCACAATAATTCCCAGAAGCAGAGACTAAGTTGTCATCACTAGAAGATCAAAGGTCACATTACAAGGGTTGCCATCAAATACCCCTCCACCAACTAGTAATTATAATATGGTGGATCAATTGAAACGAAATCTAGCTCAAATTTCATTATTTGAGTTACTGTGCATCTCGCTAGCTCATAAGACAGTCCTTGACAAAGCATTACAAGATTTAGTTGTTTCCAAAAATATTGATGAAAACACATTCCAGTCCATGGTTGGAAACTTGGCAGCTTCAAAGGTCGCATTCATTAAACAGGATATACCCTCAGACAGACCCATGCATAATGATCCCTTACACTTGGAAGCTTTGATTCACCAAAAGAAAGTTTGAAGAGTACTTATAGATGGTGGAGTCGGCCTTAACATATGCATATTGTATTGGATTAAAGCTTTAGGATATTTTAAACATCATATTGATCCTACCAAGAGAATAAATATCAAATCTTATGATGATGAGGAACACCCTTTTAAGGGTGTAATGACTTTGCCAGTACAAGTGGGACTAGTTACAACAGATATCACCTTTCAGGTCCTAGGCAGAGAATTGGGATACAAAATGCTATTAGGTCGCCCATGGATACATACCATGCAAGTAGGACCATCGAATTTTCACTAATGTGTTAAGTTCCCATACAATGGCATTGAATTCGCCATTCATGGTGATCCAAACCCTTTTTTAACACTGCAATTATTTAAGGGCGAGCATAGATAATCAAGTACCAAACAATTAGGCAACTCAAATGGAATCCCTAAAGGTTGCAGAAACACCAGCATCAACACCTTGCACACCCACAACACCTCCTCTTCAAATCAAGGATGAAGGGTGTGGCGAGTACTCATGTTCTGGGACATTACCAGTAGGGCAGCTATCTCCCAGATCCTTCATGAAAACATTACCGCAATCAACAGGCAAAGACAAAGGAAAAGAAATCATCCAGTTTTCTAATGATTGATCCTTCATCCGGTGGGGAGGACTCAATAAATAATCTTTAGAACAAGATATAAATGGATGGTTGTACATTGAAGAAAGTGATACTTCAAATGTCCAACTCCCCTTAGAACAATATGGTCATGGTTTCAAAATGTTAAAAGGTCATGGTTTCAAAATGTTAAAACACCATGGTTATGATGGAAACACAGGCTTGGGGGCACATGCACAAGGCATCATTGAGCCCATATTGCCTACCCAAAATCTTGAGAATTGGGGTTTGGGATATACTAGATTAACAAGGAGAAAAATATCCCAACCAGATTCCCCAACAATTCAAAGTTTGAAAACAACACGAGGAAATCAGAATCTTGAATCATCTACCAACACATTGTAAACAATTTTTCAACCAACCTCCCATGTAAATATAGTGATGGAAACGAGGATTGCACTAGCATCAGATATATCTACATCATTATCAATATCAACAAGAGCCTCAATAGAAATAGATATAGCACCAACAAGAGATGGTAATTCAATATTGCCCCTATCTCTCATTCAAGAACTTATTGAGGTCTCTATCATGGAAGAGGAAGATACAAACCAGACTACTCTCCCATATATCATCAACACAAATGAAACTCCTCTATCTATTGAGAAAATTGATGAAGAGGAATTCGATAGAGAAACCTATGCAGAAAGTGTAACTACTAATTCACATGATTATGAATTCCTATCTACCCAAAGTTGTAGCGCTATTCAGTTTTCAGAGCTTATGATAACCAACCAAAAAAAGATGATGGCATTGAATATGAAGATATACCAATCTATCCACCATCTGTCAAATATGTCTATCATCGCAATAGAATTTGTATGCTCTCAACAACATCTCCTCCAACAGAAGAATGAGATCTTTGCCTCATGTATCCTCACTTAATAGATTGGGGGCAAAAACAAAAACCACAATTAGACTAGTTTCAAAATGATGAAGCCATAGATGAATTCTTGGGTGCAAGGGATGGACTCTATTATGGTGATCACAAGGCTAGCTTTGCAATAGATTTGGACAAAAATGCATATTTCAGACAAGCAAGCTCCTCTTCTAATCAAGATAACGATAATGAAGTAGAACACATTACTCATAATAGAATGGACACTCTTCCTATTGAAAAAGAACAATCAACATTATTGGTAGAAGAAACCAAAGAAATCAACATCGGTGATGCTGAAAATGTTCATAATATACACCTAGCAAAGTCCCTAAATCCAATAGAAAAAGAGAAGTTTATCCAATTCTTTAAACAAAGACCAATCAATTTTGCATGGTCTTATGCAGATATTCCAAGGTTAGATCCTAAATTGGTCTTACATCATTTTCCATTACTTCCAGGATTAAAACCATATAAGCAAAAACTCAGGAAGATGCACCCTCACATAGCGTTGTTGGTCAAAACCGAGCTACAAAAATTATTGGATGTGGGTTTCATTAGACCCATAGACTATGCTGAGTGGATTTAAAATTTAGTCCCAGTAACCAAGCATACTAGAGGTATCAGGATCTACACCGACTTCAGATATCTCAACAAGGATTTCCCAAAGGATGATTTTTCGCTCCCTAACATAGACATGATAGTGGACATGACAACGGGAAATGAAATGCTATCCTTCATGGATGGTTTTTTTGGTTATAATCAAATAAAAATTGCACTAGAGGACCAACCTAAGACAACATTCACTTGTCCGTGGGGAACATATTGTTGGAATGTGATGTCGTTCGGCCTTAAAAATGCAAGTGCTACTTATCAAAGGGAAATGACCACCTTATTCCACGACATGATACACACAATCATGGAAGACTATGTAGATGATTTGCTAGAAAAATCCAACATAAAGGATGATCATCTAGACATATTGGCTAAGATCTTTGATAGACTTAAGCAATACAAT
Organism: Cryptomeria japonica; assembly: GCF_030272615.1. Classification (NCBI taxonomy): domain Eukaryota; kingdom Viridiplantae; phylum Streptophyta; class Pinopsida; order Cupressales; family Cupressaceae; genus Cryptomeria; species Cryptomeria japonica. Next base: position 268,780,616 of record NC_081411.1, read on the forward strand.
GTATGACTCAATCCAAAAAAGTGTGCTTTTGGAGTAACATCCAGTAAACTCTTCGGATTCATTGTATCCAATAGTGGTATTGAAATAGATCCAGAGAAAGTAAAAGCCATTATAGACATGTCATTGCCCACTACACTCAAGCAACTCACAAGTTTGCATAGCATATTACAATCCATAAGGAGCTTCATCGCCCAATTGGCAGAAAAGTGCCAACCATTTCAACATCTTTTAAAGAAAGGTGTCACATTCAAATGGACAAAACAATGCCAAGAGGCATTATAGACACTAAACAATATCTTTTGTTCACACCAGTCTTGGTTCTACCCATAAAAGAGAAACCATTACTCATGGATATAGTTGCAACAAATTCCTCCTTAGGAGCTCTTCTAGCACAACATGATGAGCAAGGAAAAGAGAGATCTCTCTACTACATCAATAGAACACTCATTGGATATGAACTCAATTACACACCAATAGAAAGAGAATGTATTATAGTAGTTTTTGCATCACAAAAACTGAGACACTATATGTTGAGTCATAAAGTCCAGCTCATTGCACACTTTGATCCAGACAAGTACTTGATGAACATAGTAGCATTAACCGGAAGGATTTCCAAGTGGGTCGTGATACTCAATGAATTCAACATTGAATATGTCGACAGAAAAGCCATCAAGGGGTAGATCATAGCAAATCAACTTGTAGAGGCACCCCTATAGGACAGTCATCTAATGGTAGTAGATTTTCCAGATGAATCAGTATTTGCACTGTTAGCCCAAACAAACTGGAAACTACACTTTGATGGATCTCACACAAATCATGGAGCAAGAGCAAGAATTCTATTCATAAATCCTCAAGGAGATTCCATTCCCAAATCATTCAAGATCAACTTCCCTTGCACCAGTAACATTGTTGAATATGAAGCCCTGGTGATAGGACTTTGTACTGCACTATAGTGGAAAATCATGGAACTACAAGTCTTTGGAGACTCACAACTTATTATTAACCAAGTCAATAATGATTACAGTACAAAAGATGATAAGTTGACACCCTACAAATAATTGGTCGACGAATACAAACAACACTTCACCAATGTAACATTTGAACAAATACCAAGAGTGCAAAACAAGGCAGTCGATGCAATGGCAGTAGTAGGCTCTCTCTTGGATATGCCTAACAATGGGACTCGCTTTGAATTTCAAGTGGAACAACTCATTGTTATAGCTTATGAAGTACCATCCACTAAATATGTATGTATGATAGTAGGACTTGAGTCCCCATGGTACACAGATATATGCATAACTTCATGACCAATATATGTCTCTTGATATTTCACAAAATCAAAGAAAGGAACTCATTTGATAATCAGAAAGACGTTCAATAATTGCTGACACTTTGTACAGAAAGAGTTTAGATGACACTTTGCTCAGATCCCTCAATGTTGAGGAGGCACAAATCACCCTAAAAGAAGTCCATGATGGCATATGCAGGACACATTCTTCCAAACCTATTCTAGCAAAAACATTGTTGCGAACAGGTTATTATTGGCCTACAATGGAAAGGGATGCTTACAAGTATTTCCAAAGATGCAAGTAGTGCCAAATACATGGAAACCTGATCCATGCACCTGCTCAAGATCTTCAGCCAGTAACATCACCATGGCCATTTTCACAATGGGGATTGGATCTTGTGGGGAAAATAAACCCTACCTCCTCCAATGGACATAATTTTATACTCACAGCTACCGGTTACTTCACCAAATGGGTTGAAGCTATCCTGATGACCTTAACAACAGGAAAGCAAATAGCTAAGTTCATTTTAAATTACATCATTTGCAAATATGGATTCCCCATGTGCATTGTAACTAATAATGAGTGACCCATCAAAAATCAAGAAGTGAGTGAACTTTGCAACTAATTTCACATCCAACAACGTTTTGTGATGCCCTACTATCCCCAAAGCAATGGTCAAGCTGAGGCAACAAATAAGACTATTTTTAAAAATTTAAAGAAAGTTGTCAACAATACTAGATGATATTGGCATCTTCAGCTTAATCCAGCTCTCTGGGCCTATCGAACCGGTGTCCACATAGCCACTGGTACCACACCTTACTCTTTGGTTTATGGTTCAAAAGCTATTTTGCCTATTGAGGTAGAATTGTCATCACTAATAGTCTCTCTGAAACACATTATATCATAAGAAGACTATAGAATAGCACATTTGCAAGAACTATACTTCCTAGATGAAAAATGACAAGGCACTCTGAATCATTTACAAGGATATCAAAACAAAATGAGAAGAAGCTAAAACAAAAGAGTAAACCCGCGTTGCTTCAAAGTAGGAGATATCATTCTTAACAAAAATCAAAGGAATCTTGTTGAACACGAAAAACCAAGAAAGTTCAAGCCTAACTAGTTAGGTCCTTTTGTCATAACCAAAGCAGTTGGAAATGACGCTTATCATTTGCAAACAATGAAAGGGGATCCACTCCTAGATCCCATTAACAACATGCACCTAAAAGTATATTACATCTAAAGGGTTGGGTTTTAAATAGAATTTACTTCTTGTACTTGCATATCATTTTGAAAGAATTGCATCTCATATAGTTTCCTTTATAAATGCATCATATTCATAGCATACCAGTTTTTCTTGCGCATATCATTGCATCAATAACAAAGGATGATTGTCTGAATTATTCACCTGCCTGCACCAAAAGGAAAGAAGGTGGTCTCTTTTCCTAGATATTCGATCATGAAGTCCTTAGAGGCCTTTAGTCGTGCATCTTCAACGTCACCTTGTCATTAAGCTTTATCTATGGTTGTGTAGAGGCTTCGCTATTGAACCTTGATTACCCAAAATCTATCAATTGCTATATCTCACATGTTAATCAATAAGCTCTAAATTATTACACATACCTAGTTAGTCATGTGGCTAGTGAAAATCCTAAATTCTACTCCAGCATCGTTGTGATCACCATACCCAAGTACGTTTTATTACTTACAAGTCAAGGAAAGACAATGAAGAAAAGAAAAGAAAAATGCTATGCCAATATCCTTCTAATGGAAAAATAAGCAATGATATATAAATAAAATATCATGTGCAATAAAAGCTTGACTATGGGAACATGCAAGTAACTCCACCAGGGTTATGGATGCCTACTGGCAATGGAGCAATATTTGAGAGATTATAGTGCATAACCTCGTCAGAGTCCTAAAAGTTTGCTGGCAGCGAGGCTCTATCCAAAATGCTTTTGAAGTTAGAATATCTCACATAGCTAGCCACATAGGATTCCAAGGGTCTTTGATGGTTATAAGAGTCGGAATAAATTCAAATGCACACACATTGGCAAAAGAAGATCAAAGTTTCAAGAATTGATGGAGAAGTTTTCCGTGCCTCCATTCATAAATCTTGGTTACATAGTGTGTTCTATTGGACAATCTAAAATATTTTGAGAACGGATTGAACTCCTATCTTTGAAATGTTTCACACCTTCAATTCAATCAGTGCATTTCATAATGAAGAGCACACAAATTCATCCTTGTGTGAATAGGAACTACATCTTCATATTGCATTAGCGTAATTTGCATTTGAAAATTCATTGTCTCCACCACATTCTGTAGATCATCATGTCATCATAGGTATTCATACTAGGGGCATAGCTGAAAAAAACCTAAAAATCATAAAAAAGTCATGAAAAAAACTTAAAAATCATAAAAAAGTTATGAAAAAAAAACTTAAAAATCATAAAAAGTCCTAAAAAAACCTAAAAATCAGAAAAAAGTCCTAAAAAAAAAACTTAAAAATCAGAAAAAGTCCTGAAAAAAAACTTAAATATCAGAAAAAGTCACGAAAAAACCTAAAAATCATAAAAAGTCATGAAAAAACCTAAAAATCGTAAAAAGTCCTTCTTAAATAAATCCAAAAACATAAAAAATTTCAAAATCCAAAAACATCAAAAAATATCAAAAAATCAAACACAATACCAAATATATCAAAAATCAAAAACATTGGAAAAAACATCAATAATGCAAAAACATTGAAAAATCAATTGAAAACTTGCATTAAATTGTCTCGCAAGAATCAAACACCCTAGCAGATATCCAACAAACACTTCGCACAAAGTTAAACAATGGATATGACTATCTTATCAAAGCATATGCAATCAAGCTGATCAACTGTCTAATCTATCGAATCACTATCAAACTATCAAAGTGATCAACATCTTGTCTTATACAGAATCGATACACTCGAAACAAGACAGGTCAGTCTTATACGGGGTCCAAAACTTCTGAATCCAGATATTATCAAAATCACATCAAACATATCAAAACAAAGACATAGTCAGTCCAACTATTGAGTTTTGTCTATCTTGGTTGAATCTTTTTATCAAATTGGCAAAGATTGTTGCTTTTAGCTACTCAAGGATGTCCAAAAAGTGACTAGAGGAGTCGTGACGGGCATGATCCTTTTCTTTGTTTTCTTTTTGTGGTTTGAACCAATGAAGTTTTGGCACAATTGTGTTGTGGGTGTCTGTGATAAGTACATTCACTCTGTGAATGTCGCACATACCTCAACTCCCAACATAATTTCTAAAATGGAGGGTTCATTCCTTGTTTCCTACGTGTTTGTTTCTTGCAAGGAGATATCTATACATGTTGGTTCCTCATGCCCTGGTGTAATAAGCTCCATTGTTACATAATAAGGCTCAATGATGATAATGTATTACACTATGCATAAAGCAACAAATACTTTCTCATCAAAGTTTTATCAATCACTCGTTGTTCTTATCAAATCTACTTCTAGAATAAATAAATGTTGGTTCAATTGATTTATCATTTCATATCATAACTTCTTATCTATTTTTCATCTAACAATTAACATTTCTTCCAAAATTAGCTCGCCCGGTCGTGGATCGCAACTTAAGGCATGGGTATGCTCCCCATGGTCTTGAGTTTGAGTCCCCGGCTGTGTTAACTCTGTGTGTGTTGCTACCTTGTGAGCAGGTCATACACACTGGGGGATTAGTCTCGCTTCGACGAGGACACCTCCAGATTCCACGATAGTGAATATAAAAAAAAAATTCATAAATTTCAACACCTATTTTGACATAAAAAAACATCACATTGCATTTTCATATAAATCATATCACATTCACAATAGTTGCATCATCAAGTAAGCATAAAATAAAAGCAACCACATTAGATCATAGAACACATCATCAAATAAGGCATAACTCATCACCAAAAAAATAAAAATGCATGTCATATATCTCATCAATGTGTCAAAATAAATTGTATCTATGATACATCATCAATAACAAAGTGTCTCAACCGATGTCACCTCTATCAGTAGGTGTATCTTGCCTAGCTGGTGACCTAGCTCCAGTCTGTCCCGACAGCACCCTAGGTGGACCCATCACTCCTCCACTACTAGTCTATCGAGAGGTAGACCGACTTGATATCCTCCCCATGAAAGTGCTAAAACTAGGCTCTCTCTGGCCCTCAGGAATGGCTCTCTCATAAGCCTGCTATAGTATATGGCCTCCTATGCAGTAGCAAAGTATCTATCTGACTGGCTTTGTGCCTCTATCACTGGCCTGAATAATATATCATATGCATCCATGGTGATTTGAGCCCGCCTCACTACATCATCCCTCTCTCTCTATAGACGATCTCTCTCAACGGCTATCTGATTCCTCTCTATAGTCAGATCCCCCATTGCCTGCTGATACTGATCTCTATCCTTTATCTGTCGCTGCCGCAAAGTAGCAACCAAGTCCTCTAGACTCCTAACTCGATCCCTCAATATCTCCTCATCATATCCCCCCTCCTCACCTCCCTCTATACCTCCTATCTCCATGGCCTAGGGTATATTGATATCATGTCCACCATCCCCACCCTCATCTCCATCGTTGCTCGATGAGCCTAATACTGACTCACCTCTCTCACTATCACTCCCATCAGAATTGCTTGTAGATGCGATATCTCCACCAATATCCACATCCTCCTCTCCACTCCCCACCTACTCTACAACTGCTTCTATCAGATCTATCTGACCCCTATCTTGTCCTACTCGACCTCCATCTCTCCCTCCTCCATCTCGTACCCCACCATCTCTCCCTCATCCTCTCCCTCTCCCCCTGGGACCCCTATTGTGCCTAATCTGTTGAGTTGCAATCAAAACTATCAGATCTGTCAAAGGTATGGGCCTATGTTGTAACCACCATGCATCATATTGTGGTGTGGTCCCTGGATCTGCAACACTAACTAACCAACCCCACTCAATAGGAAGAAGAGCATCAAACTCTGCAATGGTAACATGAGGCCGCACAAATACACCCCAATCACCGATCTCACAAGTAGTACAAGGAAAATAGGCTATAACAATCTAGAACACCATTTATCTTCCCAAACTGATAGAGTACACGACCAGGAAGATGCATATCAATAACTCTATGACCACCAACATCTCACCCAATAAGGTATCTTTGATGTTAGCAAAAAGGAAGGTGTTGGGCATCATCAGCCCAACTGAAGCAAGTAAGATACGGTCTCCATGAGAAAAATTGTAAGGTATCAATCCGATGACGCCAGTACAAAGTGTTACTTGATGCCCTATGTCTCACCCCAATAGTGTATCTATAAGCATATGGCTGCTCTGGCTATAAATCTACATGTATCATAGGACAAAATATCGCTATGTTCTCCCAAGCCCATATCTAGAGCAAAGTAACACCACAGCCAATGGATTTCTGCTACAAATATATAATCCCATGCATCTGATGATATAAAGTGGCAAGAAGATAGGGACCCCAAGAAAACACTTGTCTATCAATAACCATATCATGAATCACTCGTCCCCATCCAATAGGAAACCATGGGTACGTCTATCGAGGATCAATAATCCAGCAACAGTGCAACAAAGAACAACGATCAAATCATCATAATCTAAATCATCCCAATGAATCTCATAACGACTTTGTATATGAAGATCATCCTCAGAACACTCAAACAAAGCACGTAAGGCAGATACTCCATCATTATGATCAAATGTAATTCATGCACCATATATGGGAATGTGTAGAATATGCCTCCTCAAGTGTGATGGATGCCTCACCTATCGGAAGATGAAATGAGCAAGTCTCAGAATGCCGCCGCTCAATCAATGCAGTAATCATGGCCCTGTTGGTCGTAAGCTCAGACAAGTGCACTATATGATATAATCCAATATGTCGAAGAAAAGTTGTATCCTCCACATCTAACTCATGGCATCAATCAAGACCATCCGACCTCATTTGTCTCGCTACCAAGACTAGATAATTTGCTTGCATTTGAGACATGTGAAAAAATTAGATACGTCATTCGCATCAAGGGAGAAAAAAAATATATTATTGGAAAACCAAATGCGAATCATTTAAACCAATTGCACATTATTATTATCAAGTGTGAATTAATATTTTCAATTGTGCATTACTAATATCAATTGCAAACTAGAAAATTCAAATGCGAGACATAAATTCAATTATGAACAATTAAAATCAATTGCGCATTTATATTATCAATTGCAACCAATTCGAATGGCAATTGTGAACTAAATTTTTTTTGCTTTGATAGGCATCGATGAAAACATTGGAAAAAACAGACAAAAACGTGCAATTTTTTTGAAAGACTCACCATGCCGCCAGTGTCGGGAGGTCTCTAATATGATCACACTCACTTGGACAAGTGCACCCTCGCTCTATGACCCGCCATCTCTCTCCAAGTACATCGAAAGCACTAAAATCTCAAAGGAACTCCTACAAAGCAAATGAGTGCAAATGAGCTGAAATCAAAACCAATTTTTAATTTATAGCTCAAAATTAGGGTTTTTGCCACCCTAATGGTCGTGGTCCCCTCCAAATTCAATGTCATTGTAGCCATATCAAACAAGATCGAAATCTCGCCAATATTCACATGATCGAATACTAGCCTATTTTTGAAAAAATGGTCTTAATTTCACAATTGTTTGACCACTTTTTCTGAGGGGGCATATTTACACCCTAAGTGTCGCTGGGGCATACAGGGGCAAATTTTTTTTGCTTTCTTTGAAACAACGTCGTCTTGACATTGTCTCAAAGAGAGGCAAATGTAAACACTGAAAAATGTCCTTTTCATCACATACTAATTTATCGTCTTATTAATTAAATAATTATTTAATTATTTAATTAAGCTAATTTATTCTTCTAATTAATTGAAATCATTATTAATTGCCCAATTTCACCTTCTAAATCATTTTAATCAATTAACCCTATCTCAAATATTAATTAAATATTAATTATTTGCAACATTTTCCTTAGTTAAATAATCTTTATTATTTAATTAATTCAATTTCTTATGATTAAATAATATCTTTTGAATTATTTAATTAATTAATTAAATTCTTCCAAATCCCCAAATTCTAATTTCGAATTAATTTCATTTAATTTCACATTTTCAAATTCAAATTCCCCAAATGGAAATTTTATTTAATTTCAACAAATTTCATTTGCATTTCATCATTCGAAAATCCAAATTCAAATTCAATTTCAAAATCATGAAAATTCTAACTTAGCAATCAAATCAGTTAACTCGGTTAAATCATCAATCCCCCTTTTAACTCTCAGTCACCTTTTTCTGACCGATCCATCAATCCACTTATCTCTCCAATCTATTTAGTCATCTCACTCATCTATTCCGTTCACTGATCAATCAATTGAGTCAACTACCCAGTCAATCTATTTTGTTGACATGCCAATCAATCTTAGTTCACTGATCAATCAAAAAAAATTCATTGTCTAGCAAACTTCAATTCTTTTTATCACCCAATTTTAGTTGAAAATCTATATAAACCAGCTCAATTTCTCATTTCAAACTAGAATCACAGTCTTCAAAATAGTTGCTAATCTACGCAGGAAATCAATGCAATACTTGAGAGCAATTCAACATCAACTAAGGAGAAGAGCAATGAAATATTTGTTAAATCGATTAAGGAAGTCTTAATTAGATTTATTTGCTCAATTCAATTAATTTTACATTATTCGATTGTTATTTAGGATTAATTTTAATTAGATTAGAGTTTGTGATTTGCTCTTATAATCTGATTAATTATGATGAATTTAACCCAAATATAGTATTCATTTGCAATAGTCAACTCATCTCTCAGAATTATGATTTGTCTTTCAAGTTCTTGTCCATCATTCTTTGTTTGCACCAATTAAAGCTTCAACTAATTATTCTCATATGTCAATCTACAACATTCATCAGATATGTCCTTCAATGATTGAGTCAAGCTTTCTTCATTTTTCTTTCGGTTCTCAATCTCCTTAATCAGCTTCATGACAATAGATTGCATCTCATTCTTCAAAACTGCATTCTCCCTGGCCAACTTCTCACATTCATTTGTCTTGTCTTGTAAAGTTTGATTGTCAACACTATGTTCTTCTTTCTCCTGCAACTTATCCATCAGCTCCTTTCTCTTTTCTCTAGAAATGTTCAATTGATCTTTCACTGTCTTAATGAAGTCTTCAGTTGCATTCATATTTCTTTTTAGGCTACTCTTTTCCTTCATCTCTACATCAAGATCTTCAAGTGCCACACTAAGTTGTCTCTGCAAACCGGAGTCCATCGATTCAATCTTTCAGATCTTCTTCAAGTTGTTAGGCTTCTTCCAAGGCACAAGGCTTTGATACCAATTATTGGAATCAATGAACACTAAGAGGGGGGTGAATCAGTATTCTGGTACTTATAAACTTATTATACTAATTCTTTAACCACCAGATTCAAAGAACAGTAACTAAAATGCAAAAACACAAAGCAAATAACTACACAACCATAACACAAGAATTTTTGCGTGGAAACCCAAAAAGGGAAAAACCATGATGGGATTGAGTACCCACAATATTATTATACTATGGCCAGTAGTAAAATAATATTACAAAAATTGGAACGCACTTGCATTCAAGCACATTGCCTACAGCTCACTACCCAATTACAAAATAGGGTTGCAACCCTGAAAGAAGGCACACTGCCTTACAACCTATTACAAAATTATTACAATGATAAGTAAACTAAATAATAGAATCTAACTATGCCAAAATATAGTTTTGGTTAGGCTCTGACTGATTTGCTATCACTATTCTAAGAAACTGCTCTATTCTACTCTGCTACATGTACTAGATCATGAAAACATAAGATGTGCACGTGAAACTATGCTCAATCACTTCACAACACTATCTCGCATATATATACACACTCAAAATCATCATTCAAGTCAGTCTTATATATTTGCACCACCAAAATAGATCTCTAACTAGTCAACTTTTCAAAACTATAAAGTGTGAAACATGTAGGCTCAAGTTGGCTCAAACCATCTACAAATCCTTATACCAGACCTAAAACATATGATCACATGCTTCTCATAGGTCAGCCCAATCACCTCAAACTCACCAACATCCACTAGAATCACCTCAAGGAATTTGAACCACACGCTACACCATAAAAAAATGATAACTATGTTCTTCCTACAATACTGGATACCGAACCAAGAAACTTGTTCTAGAATCAGCAATGGAGGCTAGAATTGTATGAAAAGTTGCCTCACATATCCAATCAACTATTCCAGTCATCACAATGAAAATTGTATCACCTGAAATGAATAATGCTCACCAGATTCATACATCATGTTCCACCAACCAGACTTATGCTGCATGAATAACCAAACTTACTCAAGACTTACGGTAAACCCAATTTCCATATACCAGATAGGATTTCTAGGCTGAGTTCCCATCAATGGAAACCCTTAAGTAATCTCCATGCATCTAACATCATCAATCTCCACCGAAACATCACCGAAACAGTCTCTTTTGCCAACACTTCCCTTTTCAATCTTGCATATCTTCAATAGTATTACCACACAATTGCCACACTAACTCGTTCAGATCATCCACATATATACTCTTCAGGAAATATAATCTTCTAAGTCGGCCAAGATAAAGATCTAAAATAGGTCAACACTAAACATTCTGGTGGTGGGAAGGTATGAGAAGTAGACCATACTATAACATGCATCATCGATCAGATCAACACATTACATCCATTATAAATTTTGGACCCATATCATGACTCACAAACTGCACCAATATCGATACTCATCCTTGAATTTCAGACTTAATCAAGACCCAAAAAGCACTGCCCAAAGCAACAAAAATAATAATAGAGCCAATATACTCATGAATACTATCGGTCAACACCATATCTGATAATAGAGAAATACAAATCACCATCAACTTAATCAATCTACATTGAATATCAATTGCAACACATCTTCCGTAGCACGAAAGATTTTGGGAACACATCTATTGAATTACCAACACCAAAACCAACCATTATGTTGACATCAATGACAACCAATCATAATCATCAATATCAACATTTTCAACACCTCGGCATTCCAAATCTTTTGTTTAAATTTGGGACCACATTGGAGGGAGCAAGGTGCTTAGGATGCCCCGCTCTCAGGAGCAGGTCATCTAGGGTTCCTTGTTCCCTGATGTTTTGGTTCAAATTTGAACCACATAATAGTTGGCTTGGTTAAGTGGGAATTCTTTGCTTGTGTCAACCTTGTTGGTTGAAAATTTTGCAAACTATTAAGGTTTCCAAAATTGTGGTTTCAACCATAGTGTGTGAGATTAAAATCTCTCCTAATTATAAGAGAAGGCTCCCCCTTTTCTTATTACTCTAACTTTCTTGAAACAAAATTCTAACTACTAAGACTATTCTAATCTTGGGTGTTACACCATCTCATTCTCTTTCTTCATAACAGATGTTTATCCTTTTCTCTCTCTTTTCCGAAAGGGTGTTACAATTTAGAGCAATAATGATTTAAACTTCTAAGTTCTTAAGAAGTAACCTAGGATCATATATATGAAATTTAAAAGTAAACAAGCAAAGTTTCTATGAAAGCAAAAAGTCTTATGTTGCTTTGTGGGACGAGAAAATAATTTTTAATCTCACAATCTTCAACTCACTATTATCTTATCAACCTTTTTCCAATAACTTATGTAGCCCAAAACAATCATTTTTTGAAATAAAAAAATTAAGCTCAAAGTCTTTATAATGTTATTTCTCATACAACTTTATAAACTAAAACTGAAATCCATATACTTGCTATAAGACAACAAGGTAAATCTCAAAGTCTTTATGATGCTGTTTTCCAACAAGTTCTATTCTACTAATTCAGAAATGTAGCACAAAGTCTACACAACCAAATATATTCTACTCTTTCAAAATATTTCTACAAACTTCTTTTACTCAATCAATTCACTTCTTTTACTCAATCAATTCAATTACCATAACAAAGGTGACATAAGAACACTCTCAACATAGAACACAATGAACTCAACACAAAATTTGAGTGCCAAAGATGTTGTCTTTATTGATTGAATTAGCAAAATCACAAATAAACTCAAAGTTTCACTTTGCTTTTCACTTCACCAAAGTCTAGTTGCATATAAATAAAAGATTAAAATTACAATGAGCACCCTCATATATAGAGGAGAAGTGCAGTGAGAAAATTAGGAAAAACTCAACTAACTATGACTAAGTCAAAAGTAGAGTTTGATTTGACTTAAGACTTGTGCAATCCTACATGCAAAAGTGTATATACAAAATGACACTTGAGGTCTTGATTTGAATTACAAAAATGAACCTATAGCTAGAAAGCATGAAAAATTACTAAGTGTCTGTATCTCCATCTTAAGCATCATCATCTCCATTTATCTTCAAGAAATCTTAAAACTTTTGGAGAGCAACTTGTACCTTTGAGTTATTTGGTTCATTAGCATGGCCTAAGATGACTTGAGCTCATGTACTTGAGCCTATCAAACTGGAGTAGTTTCTTTGTATTTATTCAAGATAGATCCCACTATGCAAGATAACTTTGATTTCTATCAATTTGTCAATTGACGAGAGAGTGAAATCAACTCTCTCGACTTTGACCTAAACAAGCAAACTAAACTCTTTTATGGCCAAATCCAGGGGTGGCAACTTGTGATCCTAATCAAGTAAATAACAAGGAAGCTCATTAATCATATCAGTGATCCTTTTCACTATCTTCTCACCCAAACCCTTTGCCTCCTTTAGGTCTTCAATGAGCTGCTCTAAAGCTTCCATATGATGCTTTAGCAACTCCTTATACTTAATGTATATTTTCCTGGAAGGAATCACATCATGATCAACTAAAAAATCTAGAGAGAAATCCTTGAGCTTTGTCCAGGCATCAAAATTGTTCACATGTGTAGTCATTTCCTCTGAGAAGACTTTTAGTGTTGCATCCAATTTGGATTAAACAGTCTCCACAATGTTAATCAACTTGGTAGCAAAACTCAAAAGGTGGGTTCCTTGACTAAGCATTTTGGACATCCATTAACTCGTTGCTCTACCTTGTGAGGTAACCCGCTCAACTTGTTTTATGACTTGTTCATCAATTGATGAAGTCACTAGTTCAATCACTTCCTCCTCGAAATCACTTCAAGGGGAGGTCTTGGTCCATCTAGAAATTGTAGGCCTAGGAGTCTTCTATTAATTATTGTATATGGTGAAAATGGATACAATAATAACAATATTGAACGGCTAAATGAATTCAACCACAAAACCCTAGCCTAACAACAACAAAGATCCACCATAACATATGAAGATTACCTAAGACAATGCAAATCAAACAAAATCACAAAGATTATACCATCACATGTCCAATGGGGTTTGGATCTCCATTCTTCCTATCTCCATTGATCTTGCTTGATATATTTGCTCTCAGATTTTATGTGCACAAGAGCTCAACAAAGAACGGAATGTGGTTGCAAGTAGTATCGGATATGCTCAAAAGCGTAGTGTAGTCAAGTGCATAAATTGATTAGGATGATTGATTAGGGTTTGATAATGAAGGAAGCATCTCCTTATATAGAAGACACTATAAGAAATTGAGGGATAAGATTGAGAGGTGTAAAAGGAGGTCGGCTATGATTAGAGGGTAGGTAAAAGAAATAATAAAATAATGAAAGGGGTAGGTAGTGTATGAATTAAGAGATGAATGACATGTGTCATGGGTAGAAAAGGTTAATGACTTAATTAAATAAATAAAGATTTATTTAATTAATAGAAGAAGTGGGATCAATTAAATAAATAAGATATTTATTTAATTTAGGAAAAGGATAATTTAAATAAATAAATGTATTTATTTAAATGAGAAATAAGGCTAGAAGAGGATAAATGAATTAATTAAATAAATAAAGATTTATTTAATTAATAGAAGAATTAAGCTTAGATAATTAAATAAATAAAATATTTATTTAATTAGACATGACAATTTTGGGTGTCTACAATTATCATTGATAGTCATTCCTCATGTATTTATCTGAATTCTTTTCATAATAGGCCTCAACAGACTTGATATATATATCTTCATATTACTCTATATTGGGACAGTTGAATAAGGAATCAAATAAATCTCCATTCAATGTAATCACTTTCTTTACATTTGTATCTTTCATAATTCAACTCACAAGATCAAAATGATTTGTCACTACAAGTACGAACTTTGGACTTTGAGTTGACGTAGGGAAAGTTGCAACTGAATGAATAGTACTATTAATGGTAGGTTCCATTGGATAGTAATGTGGAGGATTCTCAACTCACCTCAAAAACTCATCAATATCCACATGACCTATTTTTTGTGCCCCTGATGTTTGTGATGTTCGATGCTACTACAGATGGTGGAAAGTCTGGATGATGATCTTGTTTCTTGAACTTCACTATCTTCTTTCTTGGAGATGGTTTTGACATCTATAAACAACTTGAACTGCATGAGAGTTTAAAAAGGTCCTCCAAAATTAGACGAAAACATCATCGTGGAAAAATATCTTCAATATTGATAGATCTTCAACATTGGAATAATTTCTATACTTAGAAAATTTCTAAGTATCAAATGTAAATCGGGTCTATAGACCTAACTTGCACATTGGCATACTAGGACTAGCTCATTGTTAAATGCAAATTGGTTCTACGAACTCGATTTACACCTATAGACCTAACTTGCACATTAGCATACTAGGACCAACTCATTATTAAATGTGAATCAGGTCTACATACCCAATTTACACCTCAAAATGAAAGATATATGTATCATATAAATCAGATCTATAGACCCAATTTACACCTTTGGAAAAATGGTGTAAAGCATGATTCATGTGTTTCGGGTCCATAGGCCCAAAACAACATTTGAAAAAAGGTGATAGGGTGTAGTTCGGGTCTATGGACATGAACCACACTATGATTTGATTCAAATTTTAGAAAAATTTTGATATTATGTTGTTTGGGTCCATAGGCCCAAACCACACCAATGAACATAGATAATAGTGTCACTCAGGTCTATGGACCTGATTGACACCAAACAACAATAATCAAAGGTAGGGCTTTCGATGTAGTCTGGGTCAATGAGCCTGACTACACCAGTGAATGTGTAATTCAAGTCCGTTGGCCTAAATGACATCGTAGGATAGCAATACAGTGGATAAAATTGGCAGTGTGGATAGAGCTTATTGACCCACACTACATGAAACAACCATGGTGTGTTGTGAAGTATAGGCCAATAAACACTATCTACACAAAACACAACAAACACAAATGATAAAGGAACAACAACAATAAAGTATCATTCAAATTCATGGATCCAAATCACATCACAATGAAAAAATTTGTGGAGTGATTTGAGACCATGAACTCAGATCATGCCATACTTAACATCATTTGCAAGGTACCAAAAAAGAAAGGAAAAGTTCATGGCCACAGGCCCAAACTTAGGGAAAAACAAAAAAACCATAGACTTGATAAAAAAATCAAAAAGGAAGGGAAAAGAAGCATACTTGGATGAAAAACGATTTGAGGATAGATAAAAATGAAGAAAAATCGATGAGCTAGCCTTCCACTTTGAATGAGAAAAATAAAAAAATAAAAAAAGCTTAAAAGATGCATTAAAAAGAGGAAAAAGAAACTTAATACAACTCAAACTTGGAAACATAAATGCTTCAAGTTGTGGGTAATAAATGAGATGTAAATCAGGTTCGTGGACCCGATTTGCACTCAAATGTGCATTTCAAATCTACAAACTTGATTTGCACATAAAAGTCAAACCAAGTGTAGAGTCTAGTTTAGGGTCTGACAATACACTTAAATGACTAAAAGTAAAAATAATTTAAAATTGATACCAGAGATGAATTAATCACTTCGGATCAAAAAGATCTTAGAGTTTATGGACCGTGATTTGGACAAAAATTGTGGGGCCTATCCCAATATTTCACTCAGCTAAAATTGGGATAATAGGCTTGCTTCGAGTTTTGCACCCCAAAATTTTTGATGAGGTATATAAGGTATCTCTCTCAATTTATTTTTATCATCTTATCTCATGCTAGCATTATCATCTAATTCAAGAGCAATCATTCTTCCTCAAGATCATATATGATTCAAGGAGTGGTGCAGGAGCACTTAGGACTTAGGCTTATAGTATTTTATCAATTTTGGCTTGTACTGACCTTATGCAAGTCAGGTACTTAATAAGGACTCCAGGAGGGTCCAAGAGTGAGTGTGATGAGTCAAATGTAGGCCTAGATTGAGTTGGTTTCTTCCTAGGTTTGCATTTTGTGCATAAGTAGTGGTTTGAGTAGGAAATTGACCTTCTTGATGGTCAAAAGTGGAAAAAATTGGTATAAGAATTAGAGAAGTTTATAATAGTCTTAGTAATTCTTAAAAATTCATGAGTAATGACTTAGAATAGGTTTCATAGATTAGAAAAGCAAAAAGTGCAAAAAATGCAAAGTTGCAAAAGTTGTCGTGACAACTTCTGAAAGTTGTCATAACAATTTTTGTCCTAAAATGATTAGCGATGGAGTTAGGGATATCAAAAAACCATAGAATGACTCCAAATGTGGGGAATAATATAAAACCTCCTCTTGAATAGTTACCAAGGTTGATGTTTTGTTTTTGTAAGATCAACAATCTGAAACTACTCATTTTCGGCCTGTTTGTCACTATTTTGGCTTATTTTGTTCATAATGTGAATACAAATGGATTGAATCCATTCATACAGTAATGGATTTATTTTCTTTGGTGTTTTTTAGAGTCATTTAGTTCATTTCAATCTTTTTATTTATTGTGTGTTAGTGTTTTCATAGTTTTGTTTGCAAACAGCCAGTTTTGGCTTGTATATAGCAATTTTGTGTAAAATGGTTGCCCCATGAAATCCCTCCATGCTACCATCACGGCCTATTGGGAAATGGAAGGAAACCACTTTTAAAGTGTACATATACAGGGAAAAGTTCTGGAGATGAAGATTGATATGACTGTCACCTTGTTCTAGGCGAGTCCAGGAGCAACCCGACTAGAGAAGACAGGGTGAAATTGGAGTGTAAAGTGCAAGGGTAAATACAAAACCACAACCTAAAATTTTGGAGGGGTCCATGAAGTTCATAAAGAGTTTCCAATGCAAATATAATCCTTGACAAGACCATTTTATTCTCTTTTTACAAACTTGACTAGTCACTACCAGTTTAAGGCCTAGAAACCCTAGCAAACCCTCAAATTTTGGGTTAGGGCATTGTACGGTGAGTTGGGAAACCTAAACCACTGAAATAGCTTCGGGTTAGGTGTATCATTGAATAATATCAAACCTTGTTGTAGATTATTTTGGACCATTTTCCACTAAACCCACAAAAACCGGATTTTGGAGGCCTAATAGAGGCTCGTTTCTTGTAGCCCTTTTCTAGGCAAAATGGTGAAATCGGTAAGAAAGCTAATGGATGCAAACCTCAAATGGACCCAAATGGTATTAAAATCATGTTAGAATCCACCTCCACACCTCTTCAATAACTCACAATAGTAGGAGGTAAAATTAACAAATTGAAGTCAAGACAGCAATGATGAGCATGTGGGAAACACCTTGAAATGGTAGGGTTCCTAGTTAAACACTTCATGCAAACACCTTGAGATTGACAAGAAGAAAACCCTAGAAGAGATTGAGAAGGAATTGGAGGTCTTAGATCATAGCTAGACCTAGAGAGTTGGTTGAATTAAGCAACACCAACTAGGTGAAGTGTAAGCAAGCTAGGTGAACCCCATCAAATTGGTATCAGAGCCTATAAGATTTGGGCTATGTGAGTAGATGTCCTCAATGGAATCTATTGGAGACAATAGAATGGTGACCAATGCAGAGTTGGCAAAGAAAGTGGTGATCAGGAGGAAGAGAATAGACTCCTGAAGGATAAGTTGATTGAATTGGAGAGTAAGATTGGTAAGGTTGAAACCAAGGCAGATGAAGTGTTGGTAAAGGTTGAAGGAGAAAAAGGGAAGGGTAAAGAAGTGTCAGAGATAGACAAAGTACCTAAACCTAATCCTGTCTTAGAACAATAACCTTTCCTAAAGGCATTGAAGGCCTTAAGTGGTAAATCACTAGAAGGATTGCCATTGTTTACTGGTAAGATGGAAGCAGAAGTGGTCCTAGAATGGATAGAAGGCATGGAGAACCATTTTGAATGTGAAGGCATAACTGAAGCCCAAAGAGTTAAAGTGGCCAAGTCAAGGATGGGAGGAGTTTCTCTCACATGGTGGAAATTTGTTCAAGATGAGAGGAAGAAAATGGGCAAAGTACCCATCTCTTCTTGGAAAGGGATGTTAGTCAAAATCAAAGAAGTCTATCTCCCTGATGACTATGAAGTGCAAATTCATAAGAAAAGGCAAAACTTAAGACAAAAAGACATTGATTTTAGTATTTATATGGAGGAGTTCCATAAACTTAGCCTTAGGTCTCATGTGGTGGAAGAAGAGAGTCTCAGAGTTGCTAGGTACCTAAATGGTCTACGGTGGAACATCCAAGAAGAAATCAGTTTAATGAGCTCAAAGATAGTTCATCAAACCTATCAACTTGCCCTTAAGGGGGAAGAAAAACTTAAAAGAAGACATGATTCAAGTATCAATAGGGGTAGAGGTAGAGGAAAAGATAATAGAGGCCATAGGGGAGGCTTTGGAGGAAGAAGTTCTGAACAAAGAACACAAGGTGAGTCTAAACTTACTGAGCAAAAAGAGAGTGGCACTAGTAAAGGAGGATTCACAAGAGGAAGGGGATCAAACAGTGGTTTTAGAGGAAGATCTAGTGGACAAGGTAGAGGTTCCTCATATTTTGCAACAATGAAGTGTTACCATTGTAATCAACTTGGTCATCCAGCATATAGGTGTCCAGAGAAGGGATCATCGTCATAAGGTGGTGAAAGGAGAGTGAACTATCTTCAAGAAGAGACTTCAAGCAGAAAGACCTCAGAGGTTGCCTTAGAATTAGAGGTAGATGACAACTTGATGATAAGGACAACTTTGATAAAAGAACTGGTCAGAGAAGAGCCTAGTCAAAGAAGGTCCTTATTTAGGATCAAATGCAAAATAATGGACAAAGTTTGCAAAGTAATCATTGATTTAGGGTCAATAGATAACATTGTGTCAGAAGAGGTAGTGAGTAAGCTCAAATTGCAAAGGATACCTCACAACAACCCTTATAGAGTCACTTGGTTGAACAAAGGCCAACATGTCCTAGTCAATGAGAAAGCATGGGTGGATTTTATCAATTGGGAGGTATAAGGACAAGGTGTTATGTGATGTCCTACCCATGGATGCATGTCATCTTCTATTGGGAAGACCATGGCAATTTGATAGACAAGATAATCATGATGGAGCCAAGAATGTATACTCATTCAAGAAAGATGGAGTCACATTCAAGATTCAATCTATCCTTGAGGAAGGTGAAAAGAGGGCAGCAGGTCCTAATGTTCTTTTGGTGAGTGAAAAATAGTTCTTGAAAACACTTGAGGAAGGTGAAGGTATAGGGTTTGCATTAGTAATGAAGCCTAAAGAGGAAGACAAGAAAGAGCAGCCAAATTTGCCAATGGAGGTACAAGACTTATTGAAGAAGTTCAAAGGCATAGTGAGTGATGGACAGCCAGCCACCTTACCTCCTAAAAGAGCCATAAGCCATCAAAAAAACTTCATTCTCAGAGCATCCTTACCTAACAAGGCAGCTTATAAAATGACTCCCCAACAAAATGTTGAGATTGCCAAGAAAATCCAAGAGCTTTTAGACCAAGGCCTAATTAGGAAAAGCATTAGACCTTGTGTTGTACCTACCGTGTTAGCCCCAAAGAAAGGTGGTACTTGGAGATTGTGTACTAATTCTAGAGCTATAAATAGGATCGCCATTAGATATAGGTTTCCAATTCCTAGAATAGAAGACCTAATGGATTGTTTAGGGGAAGCCAAGTACTTTACCAAGATTGACCTTAAAAGTGGATACCACCAAATTAGGATTAAGGAGGGTGATGAATGGAAAACTGCATTCAAGACAACAAAGGGTCTTAATGAATAGCTTGTGATGCCATTTGGCTTATCCAATGCTCCAAGCACCTTCATGAGACTCATGAATGAGGTGATAAAGGACTTCATAGGTAAATTTATGGTGGTATATCTAGATGATATTCTCATTTTCAGTAAGGATAGGGCAGATCATATTAATCATTTGGAAAATGTACTACAAAGATTGTATGATGAAAATCTAACCATGGACTTGGACAAGTGTGAATTTGTTAAGCAGGAGTTGGTTTACCTTGTGTTTGTGTTGTCTCAAGGAAACCTCAAGATGGATCCCAGCAAGGTTGAAGCCATAGTAAATTGGCCTACTCCTAAATCAGCAATAGAGGTGAGAAGCTTCCATGGACTAGCTTAGTACTACAGGAAGTTCATTAGGCAATTCAGTGCTATATGTGCACCAATGTTGGACACCATTAGAGGTGGAATGAAGGAAAAGTTTCAGTGGAATGAACAAGCAAATAGAGGTTTTGAAACCTTTAAGGAGAAGATAGCTACTCAACCGGTGTTGGTATTGCCTAGTTTTGAGAAACTCTTCACATTGGAATGTGATGCAAGCAATGTTGCAGTAGGTGTTGTCCTAAGCCAAGAAGAAAGACTAGTAGCTTTCCATAGTGAGAAGCTAAGTGATGCAAAGAGGAAATGCTCCTCTTATGATTTGGAGTTATATGCTTTAGTGTAGGCTTTGAGGAAGTGGAGACACTATCTCCTTCCTAAGGAATTTGTAGTCTATATGGACAACCAAGCATTGAGCTTTCTAAACTCACAAGACAAACTCAGTCATAAACACATGAAATGGGTGGAGTACATGAAATCCTACACATTCACAATCAAGCACAAGAAAGGACAGTTAAATCGGGTTGCTGATGCATTGAGAAGAAAACTTTTGACAATCCAAGAAATCCAATTAAGGAGCATAGGTGTTGACAGTTTTAGAGTCCTATACCCGGAGGATGAAGACTTCTCAAATGCCTACAAGATGTGTAAAGAGTATCAAAATCATTTCCATAGTGAGTATTCTGATTTTACTTTGCAATATGGACTATTGTTTAGAGTTGGACAACTTTGTGTGCCTAGAGGCTCAATGAGAGAAAATCTCATACAAGAAAAGCATAATGGCAGCCTTAGTGGTCATTTTGGAGTCAATAAGACTCAAGAGTTGGTTTAGAGGTATTATTATTGGCCTAGGATGAATCAAGATGTGAAAAAGTATGTGGAGACTTGCATAGTTTGCCAAAAGGCCAAGGTTACTTCTTCAAATGTCAGTTTATACCAACCTCTTCCCATACCAAATAGACCTTGGGAGTGCATTAGTATGGAATTTGTAGTAGGTTTACCAAGGACAAAGCAGGGATTTGACAACATTTATGTCATTGTGGACAGATTTAGTAAAATGGCCCACTTTGTACCTTACAAGACTACTCATGATGCATGCCAAATAGCTCATCTATTCTTCAAAGAAGTGATAAGGATACATGGTTTACCCATTAGAATTATTTCAGATAGGGACTCAAAGTTCATGAGTCATTTTTGGAAGACATTGTGGCAAAATCTTGGCACCAACCTATCTTTTGGATCAGCCTACCATCCTCAAATAGATGGGCAGATCGAAGTGGTTAATAGGAGCTTGGGGAACTTATTGAGGTGCCTTTCCAAAGATTATGGATAGACATGGGATCAAGTGCTTTCACAAGCTGAATATGCATACAATGACACAATAAATAGGACCACCGGCAAGAACCCTTTTGAAGTAGTCTATGGTGTTCACCCAAGGGGTATATTGGAGCTAAGAGACTTAGGTAATGTAGCAGAAAGAAGTGGATATGCAGAATACTTTTCTTAGTCAATGAAGGAGGTATATGAATCAGTCAAGCAAGCATTGATGGAGAACACAAGCAAAATCAAACAAAAAGTTGACGAAAAAAGGAAGAACCTACAATTTCAAGTGGGAGATCTTATCATGGTGCACCTAAAAAAACCAAGGCTACAGCAAGGAGTTCCTAACAAGTTGCAATTGAGAAGGTTGGGTCTGTGTGCCATTCTAGCCAAGTATGGAGAAAATGAATACAAGGTGAACCTACCTAGTGGCATAGGATTGTCACCAGTTTTCAACATAGAAGACTTAGTTGCCTACAAAGGACCAATTCAAGGTTCAGATTGCAGTCACTCAGAGGTATCAGATGATGCAACCAACCTTCAACTCCCAACAAAACCAAATCCAAAGGCTGAGAAGGTCTTGAGTTCAAGGATCGCCAAGAAGACAAGGCATCAAATCTATTGGGAGCACCTAATCAAATGGCAGGGTATGGATGATACTAAAGCTACATGGGTGCTTGAGATAGAGTTTAAGAAGTTAGGCATTGATCATAATCTGATTCCCAAGGAGGTGACATAATTTTCTTTTGTTTGGGAGAATGGTCCAGGAGCACCTAGGACTTAGGCTTATAGTATTTTCTCAATTTTGGCTTGTATTGACCTTAGCAAAGTTGGGTAATTAATAAGGACTCCAAGAGGGTCCAAGAATGAGTGTGATGAGTCAAATGTAGGCCTATATTGAGTTGGTTTCTTCGTAGGTTTGCATTTTGTGCATAAGTAGTGGTTTGAGTAGGAAATTGACCTTCTTGATGGTCAAAAGTGGAAAAACTTGGTATAATAATTAGAGAGGTTTAGAATAGTCTTAGGAATGCTTAAAAAGTCATGAGTAATTACTTAGAATAGGTTTCATTTATTAGAAAAGAAAAAAGTGCAAAAAATGCAAAGTTGCAAAAGTTGTCATGACAACTTTTGAAAGTTGTCATGACAATTTTTGTCCTAAAATGCTTAGCGATGGAATTAGGGATAGCACAATGCCCTATAATTCCTCCATACATGGGGAATAATATTAAAACCTCCTCTTTCATGGTTACCAAGGTTGAAGTTTTGTTTTTGTAAGATCAACAATCTGAAACTACTCATTTTTGGACTGTTTGTCACTATTTTGGCTTATTTTGTTCATAATGTGAATACAAATGGATTGAATCCATTCATACAGTAATGGATTGAGTTTATTTGGTGTGTTTAAAATTCATTTATTTCATTTAAATCTTTTTAGTTATTGTGTGTTAGTGTTTTCATAGTTTTGTTTGCAAACAGCCAGTTTTGGCTTGTATATAGAAATTTTGTGTAAAATGGTTGCCCCCTGAAATCCCTTCGTGCTACCATCACAGCCTATTGGGAAATGGAAGGAAACCACTTTTAAAGTGTATATATTTAGGGACAAGTTTTGGAGATGAATATTGATATGACTGTCACCTTGTTCTAGGCGAGTCCAAGAGCAACCCGGCTAGAGAAGACAGGGTGAAATTGGAGTGTAAAGTGGAGGAGTGAATACAAAACCACAACCTAACCTTTTGGAGGGGTCCATGAAGTTCATACAAAGTTTAAAATGCAATTATAATCCTTTAAAAGACCATTTGATGCTCTTTTTACAAACTTGACCAGTCACTGCCGGTTTAAGGCCTAGAAACCTTAGCAAACCCTCAAATTTTGGGTTAGGGCATTGTACAGTTAGTTGGGAAACCTAAACCACTGATATCACTTGGGGTTAGGTGTATCATTGAATAATATCAAACCTTGTTGCAGGGTCTTTTGGACCGTTTTCCACTAAACCCATAAAAACCGGATTTTGGAGGCTTAATAGGGGCTCATTCCGTGTAGCTCTTTTCTAGGCAAAATGGTGAAATTGGTAAGAAAGCTAATGGCTAAAAATCTCAAATGGACCCAAATGTTATTCAAATCATGTTAGAATCCACCTCCACACCTCTACAATAACTCACAACAGTAGGAGGTAAAATTGACAAATTGAAGTCAAGACAACAATGATGAGCATGTGGGAAACACCTTGAAATGGTAGGGTTCCTAGTTAAACACTTGATGCAAACACCTTGAGATTGACAAGAAGAAAGACATAGAAGATATTGAGAAGGACTTGGAGGTCTTAGAGAATAGCTAGACCTAGAGAGTTGGTGGAATTGAGCAACACCAACTAGGTGAAGTGTAAGCAAGCTAGGTGAACCCCATTAAGGAGCAACAAGCTACTTCAAGGTATCTTTGATCATTATTTTATTATTTCATGATGTTTAATCATGTTATTGCATCAACACATTGAAATAATTATCCTAAGAGCATTGAATCGCCTATTGAAGGTATAATCATCTACATTCAAGCATTTCAATTCCAGATCCAACCTTGTCCTCAAAAGGCAAGCTTTTCCAACTTAATTCAATTCAATTTTTTCTCTTTTCTATATATAGGACCAGGTGACAAATCCATGAAAATATGTACAAAACAAGAAGGTGGAGATCTACAGTTTGCAATTCGTTGGAGCTGAAACTGTCAAGAGTAGGGCACACTGGGTGCCTTAGTCTCATGACTAGGTTACGTTGGGTGCCCTAGTCCCTCCACTTTTGCTTGAAATTCAAATTGCAGGTTAGTTACAGTTTTCTCTACTGGATATTCTTCTATAATTGGTCTATTAGTTACTAGTCTTCCCGTACATTGTTGAAAACTATATTTCAACCTATTTGGACTTACTTCTTGCATTCTTCATTTTCAATTGCATACTCACATTCTCTCATAGCGAAGGACCATTGTATCCGCTTTTTGCTTAAACCGTCTTGAGCTTAGTGGATCATTCTTCTTCCAATGTAATTGTATAGGAAATGAAATAGATCCCTCGATTGCATGCATAGACTTGTGAATCCTATTTCCCCTACCTTAAATTTTGGTGAATCCAACGTGTCTTATGCTTTCTTCAGATTTTTATATAGTTTATGCATTTCATAGTTTCATTTAAAGAAAAATAAAAAAACAAAAATAAATTAAAAATCTTGTTTTATACATTTTGTGTGTTTACATTTATATTCTTTATGAGATCATTTCATTGCAATAGTTAGAATTTATTTACAACAATGTCATATTACTCTTTACAATACTCTTGTGTCTTTGATAACCCATTTTATTATGATGACTATCATTTCAAAGAAACACATAGTAGAAAAGAACAAGCAAGGAGCCTCTTGATGGTTTCCTTTGTCCTAAGCCCTCATATTCTAAACCATCCCTTTGCCAAAAGTTAATCAATATAATGTGTATTCCATTTAGAAATGATGACCTTGAGATGTTGGATGAAACTCTTTATGACTTCACCCTTACCTCTAAATCATCCTCTAAATATCCAAAAACTCATAAGGACATTATCATTCATGACAATCCTCTTTATGAAGCTTTAGTTTCTAGGGATAGGGAAGTAATGAACCATGATAATTTTTTCCCTAAAGTTTCTCTTATTCATTAGGATAATTTGGTGCAAGAAGAGATTACTAACACTTCTTGTACAACTCTTCCTCTTAAGGATGAAGTTTTGAAAATAAATGTTGATCTTTCTCCTAAAATGTGTTTCTCTCATAAGGATATACTATAGGGAGAGGATGATATCATAACCACCTTCCTTAATGTCACTTTACCTTCCATAAATGGTATTTCTCCTAGAGATAAAGCATTGATGGATAATGTAACTAGGAATTTAGAAATGAGCATCAAAAGCACATAATTAGGCAACCACAAACCTAATTAGCTATGATAAAAACTCCTAATTCAATCAATGAAAGCATAAAGATGAAATATTCAAAATAAATGCAAACCAAATGCATATATCTCCTTCATTGTTCTTTCATTACTCTTCTTTCTCCTTCAAATTTGATGTTGATTTCACCTACAAAGCAAGAGTGTTGCAAGCAAGATGAATTAAAATTGATAGCATAAGGATACTTGAAATATGGTTAAAAAATGAATCAGAAATGAATCCAATTTATAGAGAAATTGAGATTGATTGGAGAATCAAGATGGATTCAAAAAGATGGCATAAAGCAGCTTTTGACTAGGCATATCTCATTTTTTTAATTTTAAATTGAGATTAAAGAGATATTTTCCAAGAAGATAAATCAAGAAAATTAGAAATTGAATGGTTACTTCTATTTTCAATTTTAAGGAAGATATGATAATGATTTTTGAAAAGCATATAAAGCAGGTGATGACATACTTTCCATTCTTTTAAATTGGGAGAATATGAGAAATTTATTTATTTAAATTTGTTGGTGTAAATAATTATTCATCTAGGATATTATTAAACTTTACTTCAGTTTACTTAGGATAATGCATTTCATAGTAGTTTGGGTATGAGACACTTGGGTGTTTGTGCCACATTGGGATAGTGTGTGTAGGAGAAATTCCACCTTTTATGGTGTTGATTTTGTTGTTACACTCCACATTCAGTGGGTGGTCCACCTCATGTGGACTGTTATATTATTTCTCCTACCAACCCACACCTATTTCCTACCTACCCTTGTTTCTTATTGAGTCACATGTCATGTTTGTGTGCTCACATATCCCTAGCCTTGCCTATATAAGCAAGCTCATCTACATTGTATGTAACTATGTAATTTTGATTATTGATCATTTTCTATTGATGAGAATACAATTTATTCTTGTCCCATATTATGTCTCTATTTTGTACATTTCATTGAGCTCTTGATCTTGGCAAAATCTCACAAAATTGGATAATGATTTATTTTAATTTTTAAAATCATTTTCTTGATTTATTGTCATTTTTGAATTTGGAAGAGGATAATTAGAAATTAAATTAATTAAATAAAAACAAGTAAAGATTTGTTTCCATTCTTGATTTTTGGAATAAGATAATTAAGATTTTATTAAATAAATAAATTGTGATGAAAGAATTAGCTAATTAAATAATTTAAAGAAATTATTCAATTACGAGGAAAATGAAATTAAATTTAATTAAATAATAAAGATTATTTAATTAAAGTTGGATTGAACTTAATCAAATAATAAAGATTATTCAATTATTGTTAGGAAATGAATGATTAATGATGAAATGATTTAATGATTAGGAAAATAGAAAATTTAAATTAGAAGAATGACACAATGTCAACATATTATGAAAATCAAATGCGACATGGAAGGCATGTTAGAAATTAGGTTAGCGACGCAGGAGTGATGACCAATTTTGAGTGCCTACATTTTGCCCCTCTTTGAGACAATGCGATTATGAGCATTGTTTCAAAAAAAATTGAAAAATAAATTCATGCCCCAGCAACCTAAGGATGGAGGTAGGATGCCCCCTCAAGAGATTGTTGATGGATGAAAGAAATGAATGATCTCTCGAAAGAAGAGAAGAATGTTAGAAAGAGAAAAAATGAGGAAAGATAAAAATGTTAATAAGAAGGGAAGAATGTTAATGGATTGTAGAAAAAAGGGCGATTGATACCAAATGAAGAAATTCTTGATCGATCAGATCAAATAGAGAGCATGATAATGATTGATTTGATGAATAGATAGAATGATTGATGGGATAGAAAAAATGTTAGCCAAAAGAAATGCAAATGAGAAGTGAAGAATGATTAGTGTGATGAAATCTTGCTTTCACAAATGCAAATAGTAGGCGAGAACCTTTATTTGATAAGGCAAAACGGATATGGCGCACCATGGCAACGAAGGCTAGGGCAATAATGCAATCCCTTTGCATAAAATAAACATGTTGCAGACAAGGAATGGTTCAAAACATCCTAAGACATGAATGTGTTTGCCCCAGAATTTTATGAAACACTCCAAAAACAAAACAAAAAATAAGAAAGACCATGAGTCATCTCGACCACTCTAAATCACTCAATGACATCATCGAGTATCATAGGAACATGGTGAGAGCCAAAAATAAATTAATGAAAAGATAAGACTCCCAAATTCAAACAAGTCAAATAAACATTCTGATCTTCATTGCCAAAGTGATAGTGTTGTGATAAAAGGACGATCATGTTGTCTGGTTTCAGGGAATGCAGTACCTCGTCTAAGACAAGACATAGTCTGGTTTCGAGTATACCACACCCTGTATAAGACCCATGATAATGTTGACAAGGACTGATATTTTTATGTTGATTGGTTGACATGACAATTCAAATCAGTTTAAATGCCCGGTTTGATTGAAAAGTTCATATGTTAATGTATGATTTCATTAAGCGCAGTGTTGTAACATGTTATTTGTTTGTTGTCTACACAGATGTTTGTCTATGTAAAAAAGGGACAGTTTATTGGTGAAATGAAACAAAGGCAATTGTTTTTGAATTTTTAATGTTTTTCAATTTTTAGGGTTTTTTTAATATATTCAATTTTTAGGGCTTTTTTCATGACATTTTACAATATTTTTGGACTATTTCAGGACATTATTTGAATTTTTTTGAATTTTTTCAGGACATTTTTCATTATTATTTTTTTAGATTTTTTTTGGACATTATTCGATTTTTTTTTGGATTTTAATGATTTTGCCCCCAGTATCTAGCGAGGAAAGGAATATGACAGGTGAATAAATAGGCTTGCTGAAATGTTGGTGGATATAGAGAAGACAAAGGCTTTTTATTATGGAGACAACACAGATGCAATTTTCAAGGGCTATTGTGCGATGGGATAATGGATTGGATATGACAATGTAAAGCAAATGACATAACATGAGGGACATGACAAGAGGTTTTTGAATCCATGTTTTGCATTTTACATCCTTATGTCAAATCAAGTTCAAGGGATGAGTGTATGGACAATGATAGGATATGGATATGACAAGCAAGACAAAAAAATGGATAAGGGATATGCATTAAAGATTGTGATATACTAAGGGATAGTGGCAGAAAGTTGCAATAAGCCAAATAATATGGATGAAAGGTTGTGATAAGCCAATGGATAAAGACCAAAAGTTGTGATAGACTAAAAGTTGCAAACAAGATGCATGATGCTCATGAAGATCCTCAACCTTGTCAAGATCAAAGGTGGAAAGGGAAAATGGACATGAGGGATGATAGGACAAGGAAGGGGTATGATAAGGGTATGATAGGATAATGAAGGGTGAAAAGATAATGGAGGAAGCCTGCCCCCAAGTGTGGTGTGCAAGAAGTTCATGGATTACACATGATGCCTGTTTGCCAGTTTTTCATCATGGTACTTTCTCAAGGCGCTTGTTTGCTAGGGTTTCACAAATGGACGAATTAATTTTCTTTATTTTTTGCTTTTTTTTTTCTCACTTTTTTTTTGGATTTTGACATTTTAGCCGAAAATGGACACGTGATAGGGGATGGAAGGAGGATTCAAGCATCTTGTTGTTTTGATAGTAGCCTTGAAAAAATGGACCATGACCTTTAAAAGTATGCTCAAAGATGTTGGTAGGATAAGGACATGGAAATTGAGATGAAACTAAGGCAAGGATTTATGCAAAGGATTGGACCAAAGGGATGGGAGGATGGAAAATATGCATTGGATAATGGATAGGGTATTGGAAGAATTGGGCTTCAAAGGATGGAAATTTTGGCAAGATCAACATTGGAGCACACCTTGAGGGGTGGTGGATTGATGGAGGAAAAATGGATCTCGGATTGTGAGATTTGGATGGAGGAAAGGATGGTGATTTTGGGACATCAAGACCCAAAATAGATGACAAAGGTGACGAAGGAATATATTTGAGAGGTTTGGATGGAGGAATGGAAATTTTGGATGCCAATTTTGATGTTTCTTTAGGATTTTGTGCTTCAAGGAGCTGCTTAGGGATCCACATGGTTTTTGATTTTTCATGCTTTTGTGGTTCCTTGGAGTGCATTGCTTGCACAAGGGATTTAGGAACCCATATAGATTTTGACTTCTTTTTTTCTGAGCAATGGGCCTTTGTGACCTTTTGGAATTTTCCTTTTCTTTATAGATCATATTTTGCTTTGCTTTGACATGTTGATTAGATTGGACATGTTGATCCTTGAATACATGTGGATTTTTAGACATTAATTTTATACTTGGCATCCAAATTGCTTGGAGGGGAAATAAATTTATGAATGGATAAGAATGAAATGGAGGTCATTTGGATGGATGGAAGGTGCTCAAAGATGTGTTCCTTTGTAGATCTTGAATAAGGGATAAAGGAATATAGGGACCTAAAATGGATGGAAGGTATGATGGGGAAGGTGTATGTTTTGATTTTGATGAAGGGATACCAACGTCTTGAGATTGAGTTGTGTAGACATGACCCTTAAGATCTTCTTTGATATGGAGGGGTTCTTTCTCATGAAGGTCTACCCCTTTGCCTTTATGAATATTTTGACTTGTAGGATACTTTGTGCTTTTAGAGGAAGATGCATGTCCATTATTAGGTGGACATGACATGAGAGAAATAATGAGATCATAAAATGCATCGGAATGGACCAAAGTGGAAGAACCCATTGTGCATGTAGGGGGGTCATGAACATCTGACACCAACATGTTAGAATCGTGAGGGGGATTAGGATAACTAGGGGGATCAGGATCGCAAGGGGGAGTAGGATTGTGTAGTGGACATGGATCAATGATAGGCTCTTCAAAAGATGGAATGGGATAAATAATGGGATCATCAAAAGAAATGAGATCTTGGAGTGTATATGGAGGAATAAGACAAGGAGATGGAGGAACAAAAGGATCTTGTGGAGGATTTAAAGGAATAATTTGATCTTGAAAAGGAGGAAGATTATTGGAATCCTCTTTAAAGGTGCTTTGCTCTTGACTTTCAATGGGATCATCGGAAAGGATGGAAGGGATATCTTGATCTTTCTTAGGAAGTGTAATGTCAATGGGATTTAAAAGGACATTTTTTTCATGAAATGGAAGGGGAATGTTTGGGATTGGATGGACTGGGATATCTTGATCTTGCTCAAGGAGTGGAGTGTCAATGGGACTTTGGATAGGATGGACAAGAATAAGGGAGTCATCATGAGTGATAGGGAAGATGGGATCCTGGTCAACAATTGTATGGGATGATAAGGTTTCAGGATCTTAATCTTGATTTATTTTAGGACTCATTTCTTTGTGCTCTAAATCATCCTCTTGACATGGGGGATTTTGGCAAGGGATCAATGCTTTGACATGAGGGAGATGGACTTTGAATGGGACTCTCTAAAAGAGAAGCATCTAACGGCATTAAATATTGCATTTCTAAACAGTACAAGGGATTTGTATAAAGACATTGATTATCATGTAATTTTGTTGAGGAAAGCCCTTGGGAGGATGCATTATTAGATGTATTATTTGAAGGTGATGGTGTAAATTTCTCTTGTGAAACTTCAAATATGATGGAATGGGAGGGGAAGTGGAGGCCATTTGAGGGTCAAATTCTTGATGGATGGATGAGCCATTGCTAGACATTGGTGTATGATTTTGATCATCCTCAGGAAAATCACTTAGGACTATCTTTAAGATTTGTCTAATTAGGCCACCTTTCTTTGGAGACGCATTTGAATCCTTGCGAGGTTTTGACATGATTAGATTTGTATTTTGAACTTGCTAGGCAAGAATTTGGTCTTGGTTTGATGTCATGTTTTGATATTGGACTTGGTTCAATTGTTCTGACATGTTTGAAACTTGGCTTGGTGTGTGCTGCAACCTTTGTTTTTGAATGTTTGGTTGTGGTTGTTGACATTGATATGTTGAATGATATTATTTTTGTTGGTGCTTGATAGTTGGTTGAACTATTTGTTGACATTGTCTGTTTGGTTGGAAAAATTGTTGAAATTGCACCATTGGTTGTGTTGATTGAATATGTTGGACAATCGGGTGTGTTGGTTGGAAATGTTGGACCATTGGTTGTGTGTGTTGGAAATGTTGGACTATTGGTTGTTGTTGTGGGATATGTTGAACCATGGGTTGTTATTGTTGGATATGTTGTTGATTCAAGATTTGATTGAATGAAATTAGACCAAACGAAGTCTGATTTGGGACTTCATTGAAATTTGTGCTTAGTTTTTGAAATTATTTTATCACTTCTATTTGAGAGATGAGAGTTGGTATGTCTAAACGTTTGATAAAAGATTTTACATCAATTGGCTCAAATTTTGGGTTTGGACCTTGAAATTTTTTAAATGTTTTGGACATTTGGGATCTAATCTTCTCACTGTTTTTCACTTTTTGTTCCAAGATCTATTTTTCTCAAGCTAGTTTTTCCTCCAGTTTTTGTATTTGGAGACTTGTTTCATCATAAAAAGTTTGACCGATATTGCCTTGTTGTTGGGTTGGATATAATTGTGATTGCCTTGGATTAAAATTGGATTGCATTGTGTTATTCATTGGATCAATAATCGGTTGATATGTCAAACTTTGTTGCATCATTTGAGCTTGGAATCTTGTTTCAATATACATGTCACTATGCAATATTTTTGGGATTTTTGAATTTAGGAATGATGTATGCAACTAATACAACCTAGGTGATTGAAAAAGCAACTAAACCTTTTTGTACCTTTTGAAATTTTGGAGTGATGATGGTATGCAACTAAATGTAGTCTTAGGGAATGATGATGCAATTTAGGGCAAGAATGCAATCTTTTTTCTTTTTTTTTTTTGAGGTTTGGAAAAACTCTTAGAATGCAAATATAGAGATGTGACCCTTAGGAAATTGAAATCAAGTCAAGACCTTAAGAGGACAAAGGACAAAATGACAATAGGACAAATTGATAATGTCTCACCTATGTGCTTGGATACTAAGATAGGTTTGACAAAATGATAATGACAAAAGGATAAATGTTGGACAAGGTCAAGACTCCCTAACAACAACTTAGGGTTTAATCTAAAGTTTTGATATTGCAAGTTTGGAAAACCTAATTTTGAGACAAAATGCAAGAGGACAATGATAATGACAATGATCTAAGGATATGATATGGATATGATATGGTTTAGGGATATGATATGACAAAATCAAGCCAAGTCAAGACTAGAGTTTATGACAATGCAATGATAAGGATATGTAAGGACCAATGACTTGAAATATGCAAAATGCAACCTAAGCCACGACCTAATTTTGGTATGACAATGATAATACAATGGGAATGAAGGACCAAGACCTAAGAAAATGATTTTTAAACCTAGATGCAAAGAAAAATATGATAATGCAAAAGGACTATTATGAAGGCAATGTGAATGTCCTAAGACCTAAGTTTGGACTATGCAAAACTTAATCCTAAGTGACATTAATTTTGAAACAACATGGGTATCCAATGTTTTGACAAGTCATGTTCAAATGTTGGATGAATACTTGGACAAAAATTTTACTCTTGGTTTGAACTTTATTTTGATTTGGAACATGTGTTTGACTTGTTGGGAACTTGTTTTTGACTTGTTTGAAAATGACCTCTTTTTTTTATTTTTGTGACAATGTGTATGATTCAACTTTTGACAATCACAAAAGATAAGATGTTTGGACTTAGACCCAAGACAATCATGCTCATTCACAACATGTCCTATGGATGGCCAGGGCAATATCTATTGAATCCTCTAACCATAAAATACAACACTCAGCCGAATAGCTAGATGCTTGGTAGCATTGGCTCCCCCTTACAGTGCACTCACTTCTCAGGCATACCAAGCTTCGAGTTCAAGAGGCATAACTTCCCAAGAACTTGCTATCTCTATATGGGGAATACATGAGAAGTATCTTCGGCATGCACGTATCACAATGCCTGAGCCAATAGATAAAAGGTTTTTGGTCTCTACAAACAAAGGGTTCTAGTTAAGGCATCCGTTCGGGTGGGTATTGATTCGACGAATAAATCATCGTAATACCATTCTAGCACCCATTGTCAACAACTTTCATTGCATCCACAGTTATTTATAGTGGTTTAGAAGAGCTTGGCCTTAGCCCGTCACCACTTTGGGTCGTTCGCTTTCACTAATGCCTATGCAAAGTGCCAGGAAAATTGGGAAGCAGACCCACTATCTAAAGGCTAAAAACACACAAGCAAAATAAAAGACGTCATGACAAGTATTGATTCTTTGACCTTTAGAAAATGAAATGAGTTTATTGATTCATTTGCATCCAAATTAAGACTAGATGAGGTTAATTCCACATTAATTTGAAAAGGATTTGATCGATTTAAGGCATGATTAAATGCAATTCGTTGTTCATTTTAAACCCTTTACATGCATGAAATGTGAAATTTGTTGTTGTTATTTGCTCCAAATCCTAATTAAAACTATGTGAGAATTGTAGGATTCATTCAAACCTCCTAATTAGGCTATGTGAAGAGTTGTTGTTCATTAAAACCTCCTAATTAGACTATGTGAATAATTGTTGTTTATTGCATGTTAATAAATCCTACATAAATCATTGTTTAGAATCCTTAAAGCCCACATGCAACATTAGATCCTCTCATATGACCTACATGCAACAACAAATTAGTGCAAAAAACCTTCATGCAACAACAAATTAGTCCCAAAAACCTGCATGCAACAATAGATTAGTGAAGAAAACCTACATGCAAATATTAGACTCCCAAAATTATCAAATTAAACATGTTCACGTCGGGTTCACCAAAAAATGTAACTAGGAATTTAGAAATGAGCATCAAAAGCACATAATTAGGCAACCACAAACCTAATTAGCTATGATAAAAACTCCTAATTCAATCAATGAAAGCACGAAGATGAAATATTCAAAAGAAATGAAAACCAAATGCATATATCTCCTTCATTGTTCTTCCATTGTTCTTCTTTCTCCTTCAAATTTGATGTTGGTCTCACCTATAAAGCGAGAGTGTTGCAAGCAAGATGAGTTAAAATTGATAGCATAAGGATACTTGAAATATGGTTGAAAAATGAATGAGAAATGAATCCAATTTATAGAGAAATTGAGATTGATTGGAGAATCAAGATGGATTCAAAAAGATGGCAAAAAGCAGCTTTTGACTAGGCATGTCTCATTTTTCGAATTTTAAATTGAGATTAAAGAGATATTTTCCAAGAAGAAAAATCATAAGTTGACTGGTTACTTCTATTTTCAATTTTTAGGAAGATATAATAATGATTTTTGAAAATCATATAAAGTAGATGATGACATACTTTCCATTTTTTTAAATTGGGAGAATATGAGAAAATAATTGATTTAAATTGGATAATGATTTTTTTTTAATTTTTAAATCATTTTCTTTATTTATTGCCATTTTTGAATTTGGATGAGGATAATTAGAAATTAAATTAATTAAATAAAAACAAATAAAGATTTGTTTCCATTCTTGATTTTTGGAAGAAAATAATTAAGATTTTATTAAATAAATAAATTATGATGAAAGAATTAGCTAATTAAATAATTTAAAGAAATTATTCAATTATGAGGAAAATGAAATTGAATTTAATTAAATAATAAAGATTATTTAATTAAAGTTGGATTGAACTTAATCAAATAATAAAGATTATTCAATTAATGTTAGGAAATGAATGATTAATGATGAAATGATTTAAATGATTAGGAAAATAAAAAATTTAAATTAGAAGAATGACACAATGTCAACATATTATAAAAATAAAATGCGACATGGAAGGCATCTTAGAAATTAGGTTAGCGACACAGGAGTGATGAACAATTTTGAGTGCCTACAGATAGTTTTAATCCTTCTGCCAAAGTTTGACTTACCTATGAGCAAGAGGATGAAATAATTAGCAATTTCCCTAATGCTCTCCCTCCTAAAGATGAATAATCGGAGAACAAAGAGCTTCATCAAGTCAATACCATTCATGTTTCTGGTTATGAGAAGTCTAAGTCCAAGAGACCTCTTGGCTATATCTTACGAGTTGCCAAATGCATATGTGAAATAAGTGACATGGAAAAACAATTAGCATCAAAATATGGTATTGAAGTGTCTAACTTTAGAAATAACAAGCAAGATTACAATGTTCTTCACACTTATCTTCCTTCCACTCCTCATCCTAAGAAACATGTTGATGAGGAACCTAATCTTGTTGAGAAACTCCGTGATATCTTAGCTAAAATATCCCTTTGGGATCTAATTCAAACTTCGCCTTCATACCATAAGTTTATTTAAGAAGCCTTACAAAAGGTGGTTTCTCATCCTTCTTCTAAACCAAATGATATTACATTCTCACAAGATTAATTGCCTTCTATGGAGGTTAAAAATAGAGATGGTCTCCTTATGATTACTCCTTGCATTTATGAACAAAAGATAAGAGGTACCTTAATTGATAATGGTTCATTGCTTAACATTTGTCATGTTGAGTTATTACATAAGATAAATTGGGATTATTTTTCTATTCAACCTGATCCTCTTTGTGTTCATGGCTTTGATAATATTCCTAGGTTATATTATCTATCAAATTAGGGCTTGTGACTTTACCTACTACTATTCATGTCATGCCCAACAATCTTAGTTATAATCTTCAACTAGGTAGACTATGGATCCATGCTATGAAAGCAATCCCTCCTACTCTTCACCACACAATCAAATTCAGTTATAACAATATAATCTATATAATCCATGTTGATCCTACTCCTTATGATATCGTTCAAGATGAAGTAGGATGCATATCCCCCTTTCATACTATGATTCCTTCAACAACTCTGTCTCCTCTCAATGATGCTTCTTTACAAAGGAATTGGGGGTACATTAGACTTTACACCTTTCTTTAATGGGTTTAAGATCCCTCAATCTAATAATGAAGCCTTGAAGGAGCCTCATGTGTCATTTATTTAAGATTCTTATAATTTATTTTCCACCTCTACTTCCAACACATGCCTTGATGATGATGGGGGCTCTTTAGACTTTGAAATTAAAGATGAACCCTCTCCTCTAGACATTTCAACACCTATATTTGATTCTAAACATGGATGTAATGAACATAATTTATGATGTATGCAACAAAGTTTTGATGGACATGAGAAATATACGTCACACTTTTCCAAAGAAGGTTTAGGTTTCCAAACTCTTCCTTTGTCAACATCCCACCCCCCAATGTCTAATACATCTTACAATTTCTCATCACAGCAAGAGAGTATTTTGTACAAGCTTCTAAAATCCAACTTGATTACTCTCTCTATGAGAAATCAAAGAAATAATCATAATAAAAATCAACACAATCCTTCTTTTTGCAAATATCATTAAATCCATGCCCATTCTACTAAGGAATGTCATGATTTAGGGGATAAAATTCAACAAATTATTATAAGTAGTACCATTCAAATACTTGATGACAATGAGTTGGAATTCCTTCTTATTTCTTCTGCATAGAACTTAAGTTCATATTGTGTTGCTTCTCACTATGTGACATTGCTAACTTACCTATTAGGCGCTCATTGTCATTCATGGTGGTACAATTTCAGGTACAATCATTCTTAGGTAAAAACACAATAGAATTATTATTCTTGTCTCCACATTTAGGGGGAAATAATGACCTTTGAATCATTATTTCTTTCTAAGGATCCACTTTTCCTTTGTTGAGTTACATCTTTTCATAACAATGTCATTTCTTACATAGAATTATCCCTCATGTGGGTACATGTGTGTTCCTTGTTTAGGACCTATTCTTCTGTGAAATGGTTCATCTTTTATGAATAGTTTCTCCTTAGTGAAACTGTGCAATCCTTCACTAAGAATCTACTTTTTCCCAAGAATTGGAGAAGGTCGTGTATTCTTGGCCTCCTTCTCCTTTCAAGGGTGTCATCTTTATACAAGAACTCCTTTATTCTTGGAGGTAGATATCTTTGGATAAATATCTCATCCTCCTTTATCAATCATGCATCCCTCAAAAGGATCCCTTTACATTTGTTTCAAGATATCTCTTTTACAACTATCTCTTCCTTTCCTCAAAAGAGCTATGTCCTCTTTGGCTTGGATTGCAAGTGGTTATCCTTGTTTCTATCTAGTACCATAAGATATCAACATAGGACTATGTTGACATCTTAAGGGGGGTTTCGGGTGTGTATGTTGATCTCCCTTATTATCACCATAAGTGTCAATTCTCATATTGTTTGAATAGTAAAGCATACTTTGGAGAATCTATTATGAGCTCCAATAAGGAAAAACCTTTAATTCGTGATGATGAGAGAATGTCTACATCACATACTAAAGACCATAGTAATATCTTTAAAGGAGGTAATATTGATGTTATCATGTATCCTAAATCTTTTAAGAAAGTAAGATTGGAAAATTCCTTTCCTCATAAGAGTATAAATCTCATTTCGATCTTTTGTGTCATTATTTTGAATTTTTTTCTTGGTCATATGAGGATATGCCTAGTATTGATGAGTTCGCGGTGGTTCATAATATCATCCTATGTCTTGTTACCAAGCCTACTAAACAAAATATTTGAAATATGGATGCTAAGGTTTCTTTGAAATATGCATATATTGGGCCTCCTAATTGTATTTCAACGGTCAACTATCAATCTGAGATTGTTTCATACTCATATTTTTCATTTATGAGATTATTCAATCCTCGTGCTTCATCCTCATTTTATGCATCATTTGTCTTAGACAGGTTTTTCCACATTCTCATGTTTCATTACTGAAACTAGACATTTTCTATCATGCATCTTATATAGGTTGTTGCATGCTCAAAACCAAACCAAAGTCTTAGGCAAGGTGTTTCATTCCTCGAACTAGACAACATCATAACAAGATGAGTTGACTAGCATAACATAAGTTCCTAGACCTTTCAACTCTGTTTTTCCACATGGATCACCTAACATAAAACAATTTTCTAGCCTATGGGGCTCATGTTCCTCTCTCTCTCTCTCATGAGCACATAGCATAACACACTTTTCTAGTGTTGGATCATGATCTCTTCTCCTTTCAATTGGGGTACAATCTTGTTCTTATTATAAGTCCACACATGCTCTTGCAATAACATGTCGAGAATGATATTAGCAAGGGAGACATCTTGATTATTGAGGTCTCTTCAACTAGTTGACTCTTGAGGAATCTTGTGTTTTAGTGCTAACGTTGTTTGTTTTGTGTGTATTTGAAGGTTACTTGTATGGATTGATAGGACCTATGCTTGGGGGCTTGGGGGATAATGTTATCTTATCCCTATCTTGCTTTGCTCTCAGATGCTTCATCTCTCCACTTCTACTTTACTGTGAGTATGACCATAAGATCATACTTCGCTAAAGTGGGGGCTAAATGTAGTGTCGTAAATTATACACCTTTAATTAGGGTGTCTAATTTCACACTCTCCTAGCACTCATTTTTAGTATCACTCATTCCTTTATGAATTAAATGACCTTGTATTAATTTAAATTAATATTATGAGTCCTCTCTTCTTAAATCTCACCAAAATCGTGTGTAGGCCCTTATATCATAAGTGTGCCCTTTAATTATTTCATCTCCTCATTTCTCACCTATCCAGGCCCTATTTTAAGATGTGTGGCCTTTCACATTTCATCCCGACCTCAAAAATTAATTTATACTTAATCCTAGCCTCTCCTCAACATTCCAAATCTTCAATTTAAATTTTGGATCACATTGGAGGGAGCAGGTTCCTAGGGTGCCCCACTCTCCAATGTTTTGGCTCAAATTTGAATCATATAATAGTTAGCTTGGTTAAACGGGAATTCTTTGCTCATCAGCTTAATCAAAGTTTTGTACCCAACATGCTCAATGAGGTATATAAGGCATCTCTCTCGACTCATTTTCATCATCTTATCTTGTGCTAGCATTATCATCCAATTCAAGAGAAATAACTCTTCCTCAAGAGCAAATCTAAAGCAAGGAGCAACAAGCTACTTCAAGGCATCTTCGAGCATTGTTTTATGATTTCATGATGTTTAATCATGTTATTGCATCAACACGTTGAAGGACTTATCCTAAGAGCATTACATCACCTATTGAAGGTATAATCAAAAGGAAAGCTTTTCCAATTAAATTCAATTTAATTTCAAGATTAATTCCCAAAACTAAGGTTTGACTTAGGTAAAACCCTAGCTACCCAACATTTTTCCTCTTTTTTGTTTGTATGAACATGTGTCATACCCATGAAAATAGGTACATAATAAGTAGGTGGAGATCTACAGTCTGTAATTCATCAAAGCCAAAATTGTTGGGAGTAGGTCGCGTCAGGCACCTTAGTCTTGCAACTGGATCGCGTCGGGTGCCCTAATCCCTCCACTTCTACTTGAAATTCATACTGCAAGTTAGTTATTATTTTCTCTATTGGATCTTCTTCTGGAATTGGTATGTCAATTACTAGTCTTCCCTTACATTGCTGAAAACTATCATTTCAACC
Source organism: Cryptomeria japonica (assembly GCF_030272615.1). Lineage (NCBI taxonomy): Eukaryota > Viridiplantae > Streptophyta > Pinopsida > Cupressales > Cupressaceae > Cryptomeria > Cryptomeria japonica. Next base: position 268,821,195 of record NC_081411.1, read on the forward strand.
TATTTGAACTTACTTATTGCTTTCTTCATTTTCAATTGCATAGTCATGTTCCCCCACAATATCCTCTTTTTTATTAAACCATCTTGAGCCTAGTGGATCATTCTCCTTCCAATTTAACCTTGTAAGTAATGAAATAGATTCCTTGATTGCATGCATAGACTTGTGAATCCTATTTTCCCTACCTTGCACTTTGGTGAACCCAACGTGTCTTGTGCCTGTACAAAGCACAACATATACATAAACACTAGATTTATCTAGAAAACCCTGAACAAGGAAAAACCATAGTGAGAATCACACTCACAATATGAATAATTGATTACAATGTTTAGGCTAGAGGCCAAGGAGTTCACTACCCCTGAAAGGACTTACAAGACTAAGGCACACAACCTTAGGGAAAGATACAAAGGAATTGTAGTGTTGAGAGTCACTATCTCAGGGAAAGATACAAATGAATGTACCAGCTGCCAAAAGGAACACACCTTCTTCCAACAAGTGCAAAGAATCAATGAACTAAAATGAATAAGATCTCCTAATCATGGAATTGTCCTTGAACCACTATGTCAAGCATCCAATATCATGAGATAGAGGGGACCCAAACACGTTACAATAGATCCTTTCCAAATGATCACAATGAGCTGCACATGCTACCACATTCTCCAAGGTAAACATCAAATGAAATGTGTAGATAAACAATGTAGCACACCAACCAATCAACCCAAAAACATCTTCCAATGCACAAAACTTAATGTGGATCTACACACATCATGGTGAGACCCATATCAACATCCACACATAACCACCAAATCGTATCCAAACCAAAAAGGCATGATCTAGATAGGATACATCACTATAGTCAACCAGAAATAGAACCAACTGACAACATAGAACACAAAGCACCATAGCTTCAATTGTTGGTTAAACCATCACTAGAAAATTGAACTGGAACACTGTACAAACCAAATAAACATTTCATCAAAGTCACAACACTTGAATCCTGATGCAGAGGTCTTCAGCAATAGTGTGGCAAACCCCACACACACTCTCACCTTTCACTCTCACAATCTCAAGCCTATGAAGGCCTCAACTCACCCCTAAACCTCAAATTTGAGATATTCCCCCTCACAAGGGTTGGAATACACCTTTACTATTTTCTTAGGTCCTAACAAGACCTTCCACAACCTTCTTGTTTCACAAGGGTGACAACTTTGTTCGTTACCCCTATTTACACCTACCCGGCTAATAGCCCTATTTTACTATTTTTTCAGTCTTTACTCCAAAACGTACCAAACAAGGCCAAATTTTTATTTTATTTTCAGATACCCTTTTAGAACCTCTTTAAGACTCTAAAGAAACAGACCTCCAACTTGCTCCAGCACTCCTAGACACCTACTTGGGTCACAAACCTAGTTGATCAAATTAGGCCTGGGTTACAAAGGAAGTGTATGGGAATGGGATCACAAGGAAGATCAAATGCTCCAAATGGATTTCCCAATGTCTGAATGCACCAATTAAATCACCTAACTCCTTCCTCTAATGTCATGCATCTTGCAATCCATCAATCCTTGACTGTTCTAATATAAACCCTCACAAAGTTTAGACTAGGGCTTGGTAGTAAAAATATCAAACCAACTCCTCTGATCTCACCCCTTTGGAATCTCATAATAAACCCTCCTAACTTGAATCCTACCAAAGGCCGTTGAAAACCAATGGCTAGATTGCAAGTTAGGGCCTCATCTATGCAACACCCTAGGAAAATTAAGGGTTTTCGGACCTACAGAGGCAAATTGACAATATCTCCCTCCAAACACCACTTCAAGGGGTCAGACCAGGTTCATTTTAAAGGTAACTCAATTATCTACTTTACCAAGCCAAAGTTTTACAAAACCATTCAATGCTTTGTACGGATAGTACGTAAAAGTAACACAATTCTAGCAAAATCAGATTTGTTTTATTCCACTCTCCACCAAACTTATCCAAATCATCCAACACCATCAACAAAATTTCACATCAGTTGCACAAGCATATATGGGATCCTCTCAATGACCACAACCAGCTTTGAAATGGTTTTGACCATTGGAGAGAAGTTACATTCCAACTGGCAACTTTTGAAAAGTTGCTTTGACAATAATGAAAACATTTATGCAACTTTTGCAACTTTTAATCCCTAAGAACCTAAACCTTATCAAACACATCTAAGGGCTTCATTAACCTTCAAAAAATCTAAGACGACATTTTAGGATCATAAGACACAAAATTTCATAATTCAAGCCCACATGACCTAATAGACCTCTAGGCTTATATGTGCACCTGAGAAGTTATTGACCACATAAAGGCATTTTATTACATCTAGGGTGATCCTTGAGATCCAACCTATTATTGCAACACAAGTAAACACAAAACAAACACTAGACACCCCTAAGTCATGAAAACACCATGAAAAGAAGAGGTGCCCTGCACCATACTCCGCGGGCCAAACAAACTCAAGTCCCTTGAGTGGGTATGTCTGCAATTTTGGTTCTTGTCTTCTCAATGGCCTCTAAGGTCATCCATGTAGCATCTTCTAAAGGTTGATTCCTCCATTTGACCAATTATTCCAAATAAGTCTTCCTCCTTGTTTTCTTGTTGACCCTTTGATCCAAAATACACTCAATTTTAGGTTTGGGTTGTGTGGGAAGTACTTCCATCATGTATGCAGTAGATGAATCAGATTGACTTGCATCACAAACATCATCAACAGTACCCTTATATGTATATACATCAGAAAAATTGAATATAGGTGACAACCATACATCCGGGGGTAGATCTATTTTGTATGCATTGTTTCCACATCTTTTGAGGACCTTGAAAAGACTTATGTTCTTCATGAGAAGTTTGGTGTATTTATCCTTAGGGAGTCTTGCTTTGTTGAGATGAATCATCACCATATCTCCCACCTTAAATTGAACATCTCTCCTTTTTAGATCTGTTGCTTGCTTGTATTTCTCAGAGGTATGAATCAGTTTGTCTCTGACTTATTGGTGTATATCCTTCATGACTTCAACAAAGTCATCTGCTTGAGCACTTCTTATATCAATATTATTCACATCTCCGAGTTCAAGAATACCCCTAGGGTGTGTACCATACACAATTTGAAAAGGACTTAACCCTGTACTTTTGTTCACAGAGTCATTATAGGAAAATTATGCCTGTGGGAGAATGGTATCCCAAGTAGTTCCATGCTCCTTGGTCTAGCACCTTAACAAGTTTCCAAGGGACCTATTTATTACCTCAATCTGCCCATCAAATTGAGGATGATAAGAAGAAGAGAAACACAAGTTAGTCCCTAACTTATGCTACAAAGTTCTCCAAAAGTGTCCTAAAAACTTAGGATCCCTGTCTGAGATAATGCTCAAGGGTAACCCATGAAGTCTGACAAATTCCTTGAAGAATAAACCTGCATTATTAGAAGCATCATGTATAACCTTGCATGGTAAGAAGTGTGCCATCTTTGAAAACCGGTCCACCACAACATATACACTTCCATACCCTGATTTAGTCCTAGGAAGGCCTAAGACAAAATCCATACTGACCGAATCCCAAGGTTTGGTAGGGATTGGTAAAGGAGTATAGAGGCCTACATTTGAACTTGTACCTTTAGCTCTTTGACACACCACACACTTTGAAACAAATTTCCTCACATCTGATTGCATTCTTGGCCAAAAACATAACCTTCTAACCAACTCAAGTGTCTTATCAAGTCCAAAATGTCCTGATAAACTCCCACAATGTTTTTCCTTGACAATATTCTCCCTCATTGAGCAATTAGGAATACAAAGTTGACTACCCTTGAAAAGTAAAATGAAAAAATCAGTATTGATGAGTTGAGACATTGTCATATTTCTATCCTCATAACTCTTGAGTTGTCATCTTTTGGTTTGCATAGTAGTAGTGATGTATTGGAAGTTTACTATATGTATTCCATATGTTAAGCCTGAACCTATTAAATCATGTTTTATCTTTGCCAGTTTATTCCTACAGCCATGCCATTTATTCCTACAGCCATGTGATTTATCTTGGTTGCCATGTGGATTATTTAGGGCAATATCATATTTGAAATTAATAGATGTCTTTATTAAATAAAATGTGTATGTATGTTATTTCTTTTGTAGTGCAGGGAATAAATGATGTTGCGGTGGATGTTCGCCTATCGTGCCTGTTGAAGGGAAGGATACTCAAGAGATGACTGAAGATCAAACTATAGAAAAGCTAAGAAAGTGTAAGGGATGGCATAAGAGGAGCAATCAAGCAATAATACCAATGTCTAACTTAAGTGGACATTGAAGTTGTAAATACCACCACAGTATGTTATGATTGTGGTTCGGTTTAGATCTGCATTTTCCGCAACATAACTCTAGCTATCTCCTTTCTCGGTCAATCATCTGCCTCCTCTTTTCGACGTGATTCATGTTCTCTATTGTAGATGATTTCTTTTTAATAATAATCTCTTCTTCTTCTCAGAGGTTAGATAGAAAGAGATAAGAATAGAGCAGAGGATTTTTCATAAGCATTTTTGAGTTTCTTTTCATATTGAATCATGTAATGACTTTCAAAGAATGATGAATAAAATTATATTATTATGATCTTTTAGAGTTGTTTTCGGGAAGCCTGGTATCACTCATCCAAGGGGGACTACTTTGTGAGTGTTCCTGTGCATTCGTTAAAATTATTTTTCTTTCCTTAGCCACAGTAGATGTTTTTGCATTGACTATTCCTGCAGCCATTGGAAACAGATCCACTGACTGTTCCTGCAACCAAGCTAGAATAGAGTAATTTATGTTTATTAGCATTGAATTCATCCAATATTGCTTTTATGAGTTTATGCAGAAGTTTTCCTGTAGCCTTTCTATAGTTTCAATTCTTGATTATCTTTTCTGCATAATGTTAGTTGTTGCAGTAATGCAGAATAGCTATCGCAGGAACTTAGTGCATATATAGTGCAGACCCATTTCAAGTATTACATCCCTGGGTTGACAATCAAATGAACACTAGCTATGAAAATAATGACTTTACCAAATGAATGTCCAAACTTTGGGTTGAGACTTCAACTAGAGTTATTATTCTTATTGTTGGGTTGAACATTTTTGGCGTCGTTGTCGGGGATGGTGTCAAACTAAGAACCTGTTATGGTTACTGTCTTTTCAGTTTTCAGTTAATTGATTTTTTGGCATACCTGATTGTCCAAAAATTTCATGAATCTACAAGCATAGGCGAAGAAGAGATGTTCTAGGTAGATTTTTGCCCAGTCATCCTAATCATGCAGAAAATAATCCCTCAGATATAAATCCTTTTGCTGAACTTTATCAAACCCCAGAGAATCTGAACCACCTTGAATCTAAATTCCTAGAAGGTAGTCTTCAGTTCCTCTTTGGACCTCAAGAAGAAGAATTTCATATAGTAACTACCCCCACAAGTCCAATGCAAGGAAACCCACCTCCTGGTGGAAATAATCCACCACCACCAACAGACCCAACGTTTGAGTTCCCCATATCTGATCAACATGATAATGCTAATCTCAAGAACATTCTAGCTTCTTCCCTCCCTAAATTCTATGGATTGGTGACAGAGGATCCAGACACATTTATGTTTGAGTTTGATGTTCATTGTAGGAGTTTTGACTATACTACAGATGCAAATAGACTCAAAATATTTCTTGCCACCTTGAAGGAATCGTCTTTAAGATGGTTTATGAGCTTGGGTAGTAGCATAATCAATACATGGGATGAGATGAAATGATTGTTTCTTGCAAAATATAAAGATTATTGTAGAGGCACTGATCGACATGGGGATGATATCTTTAGAATGACACAGAAAGAAGATGAGAGTCTTGAAGATTATCTGGAGATATTTCTATTTAGTGTCAAAAAGTTCAAACATAGTACTCTAAATGAAGATTCCCTCAAGTTGATATTTTTGAGGGGAATCAGTGATGAATGCACCAATTCTTTGGATCTTATGGGAGGAGGTGACATTACACAATCCACTTGGGTTGAAATAGGACAAATTTGTAAGAAGTATTCCAGATCTACTTCTAAAAAGAATAGGCATTTCAAGCCAGGAGTATCTTCATCAACATCTAGTACTGGAGTTTCTAGAATGGAACTTAGCCATTTATTGAAGGACTTTAAGGAGGACATCATAAATAATATGGCTACTCAGCTGGATACACTTTCAGCTAAGAAGAAGCATGAAGAGGTTGATGAATTTCTTGCAGAATTTTGCCCTCATTGTAGACAACAAAAGAAGGATTGCAGATGTAAAATGGTTGCAAATGTTGAGGTTCCTGACTTCAAGCCAATACAAGGTGAGGATGAGCAAGTTTTCTATGTTGCTCAAAGGAGGCCAAATTTTCAAAGACAAGGTATGCCTCCAGATCCACTTTCTTTTTCTGGTTATAGTGGAAATTCTTGTGTACCCAATAACCAATGGCAATCACCATATGCTCAAAATTTTGGTAATTATCAAAACTGGTATGGTTCTCAAGGCCAAGGGCAGCATTTTGCCAATCAAGTGCCATAGTGGCAACAGCCACAAGGGAATTGGTATCCACCTCAGGGATAAGGAAGTCAGTTTCAAGGGAATTGGCAACCTACTCCTCAATGGAGGGGGAGTCAACCATGGACTGCCCAATCTTCTGGTTATCAACAGCCTATTCAGCAGCCATAGCCTCCTGCAATAATGCCTCCTCCTGTAGCCATTGTTGTCCCACCTAAACCAACGCAGTTGCCCACTCAACCAATGCCAAATCCTAATGTTAAACCTCAGCAACAACAACAAGCTTATTCAACTGATCTTAATCAATACCCAACCTATTCTCTATCTCTAAGTGATATTCACCTCCGATCTGGGACAACTCTTCCTAGTCCATCTCCTCCAGTTGTCACTGAGGTACAAGAAGAACAAGAAATCTCTAATCCAACAGAAACAATACCTTAGAAGCAAATATTACCACCATTTCCCCATAGATTGCAAGAAAAGGAAATTCTCACAGAATAAGAGCAAGGTTTTGATATTATAGGTCAACTGAAACATGTTTGTGTTAAAATTCCATTGTTGCAAGCAATAAAATATGTTCCTATATATGGTAAGGCACTAAGAGAAGCATGTCTAAAAAAACCTGGCAGGAAGAAGAAGGATTCGCAAACAGTGCATGTTATGGGTCAACTGACAGATATTATGTTAGGCAAGGTTGCAATTCCAAAATATTTTGATCTAGGTAGTCCTATTGTAAGTATTGTCATTAATGGCAGCCAAATAAGAAATGTTTTAATTGATTTAGGGGCAGCCATTAATGTGATGACAAGAGAAGTAATGAAATGACTTGAAATCAATAGTCTAAGGCCTACACCCACAATTCTACAACTTGTTGATAGCTCTACAATGAGACCTGATGGTATGATTGAAGATGTGGTCATTTTAGATTCCTCGGAAGACCCTGCACACTTTATGATTCTATCTCCAAAGGCAACATTGGGAGGATATCCGGTGATTTTGGGAAGACCTTGGCTTGCTACGACTGATGCATATATTGGATGTAGATCAAGGGATATGACTATTTCAGATGGGAACTCTACAAAAACATTAGCTTTGTATTCTCCTGCACAACCCCAGTGTGATCAACAACAAGTCATTTGTCCTATTTTGGGAGAAGAGTATGAGGAAATTGACTCTATTAATCACCTTATGATGATTAATCGAGGGCCATTCATGCAATTACACAAGGAAGACTCAGTTCTTTATAAAATTCTGATAAATAAGTTGATACAAGAACAACAATTGCAAGAGTTGGTACTGAATATTGCAGGTTTATAATTTCCTGCAGCCACTAATGTATTGCATACCCTGTTGCCGCAGGAAGTTTGTACTTCTCATTTTCCTGATATGTCCTAGATTGATCTTACTACCAAGATAGAAGTTGATTTGAATAAATGTTTAAATATCAATAGAGCTCTTACAGATACTCAAAAGGGGGCCCTTGTAGACTTGTTGAAATGCCATAAAAATGATTTTGCATGGGATTACAAGGATATGCATGGAATAGATCCAACAGTTTGCACCCACCGTATCTATATAAAAGAAGAATGTTGCCCACTTAGACAGCCGCAAAGAAGAATCAATCCTGCAGGAAAAGAAATAGTTAAAGAAGAGTTGCAGAAGTTGTTAAAAGTTGGGTTTATCTATCCTATCTCTGATAGCCAATGGGTATTGCCTTTGGTAATAGTCCCTAAGAAAGGAGGAAAATGGAGGGTATGTGTTGATTATAGAGCGTTGAACTTATCAACAAGAAAAGATCATTTTCCATTACCATTTATGGATCAGGTATTGGATTCTTTGGCTGGTAAAAGATATTTTTCATTTCTTGATGGATTCAGTGGTTACAATCAGATTCAGATAGCCTCGGAGGATCAAGAAAAGACAACATTTACTTGTCCTTGGGGCACATATGCATATTCTGTTCTTCCTTTTGGGTTGTGTAATGCTCTAGCCACTTTTCAAAGGGTAGTGATCCATATCTTTTCTGATATTTTGCAAGACGTCGTGGAAATCTATATGGATGACTTTACAACTTATGGTTATGAATTTGAACAAGCATTGGGGAACCTGAAAAAAAATTTGCAGTGATGCGAGGACTATAGTTTGTCATTAAATAGTGAGAAATGCTTCATCATGATGCAGGAAGGAATAGTCCTTGGTCATCATATCTTTGTAAAAGGAATACAGGTGGATCCAACAAAGATTGATTCATTCAACATATCAATACTCCTGTGAAGCAAAAAGATGTAAGAAGTTTCCTTGGTCATGCTGGATACTATAGAAGGTTTATCAAAGATTTCAGCAAAATTGCAAGTCCCTTATATTCACTACTTACCAAGGATATGAAATTTAAATGGACCTCTACATGCAATGAAGCTTTCTTAAAGCTTAAGCATGCCTTGACCCAAGCACCAGTTCTCAAAGGTCCAAATTGGTCTTTACCTTTTCAAATTCATACAGATGCATCTAATTATGCAATAGGAGCAGTATTGGGATAGAAGATTGACAAATTGGAAAGTGCAATATATTATATTAGCAAGAACTTACAGGGACCTGAGTTGAATTACACAGTAACTGAAAAGGAAATGTTAGCTGTTATATATGCACTCAACAAATTCAGGCACTATATCACAGGATATCCAATATTTGTGCATATCAATCATACTACAATCAGATATCTTATGAATAAGCCTTCAATTACTGGTAGATTAGCTCACTAGTTATTGTTGATGCAGGAATTTGATATCATAGTTGTTGATAAACCAGGGAAGTCTAATGTGGTTGCAGACTATCTTTCAAGACTTCAGTTACAAGAAGATTATACAACAATAGATGATGTTTTTCTAGACAAACATTTATTCCTTATACAATCTCACACACCTTGGTATGATGATATTTCCAACTATTTAGTTGCTGCTAAAATGTCAATTCATTTCTCTCCTAAGGAAAGAAGGTTGTTAGTAGAATTTTTTTTTAACTTCTCATGGATTGTTGATTGTTTGTTTTATACTGGGCCTGACCAAGTCACGAGAAGATGTGTAAGGGAAGATGAAACATATGATATCCTGCATGCATGTCATGATGAGCCATGTGGAGGACATTTTGTTGCCAAAAGAACAACACTTAAAATATTAAATACAAGGTACTATTGGCTTACATTACACAAGGATGCAACACAATATACAAGAAAATGTGATAGATGCCAGCGTATGGGAAGACCTACTAAATCTGATGAGATTCCATTATATCAACAAATATCAGTTGCACCATTTGATAAATGAGGATTAGATTTTGTTGGCCCAATTGATCCACCTTCTAATGACAAATCCTACATTTTGGTATGTACAAATTATGTAACAAAATGGGTGGAAGCTCATGCTATGACACATGCAAGAGATAATAAGGTGGCTAAGTTTCTTTATGAAGATATGTTTACAAGATATGGAGTACCAAGAGAAATTGTCTCAGACCAGGGCCCACAATTTACTTCAACATTGATTGCAGCTTTGGTCAATGAATACAATATAAGGCATAGGAAATCTACTCCATATCATCCACAAGCTAATGGATAGGTAGAGGTTACAAATATAGAGCTTGAGGCTATTCTTACTAAAACAATATATGTTCTCAAAAAAGACTGTCTCATAGGCTTTCAGAAGCAATTTGGGCATACAGAACAACTTGGAAAACACCAATTGGTTTTACACCTTTTGAGATGGTTTGTAGAAAAGCAACAATGATGCCTATTGAATTTGAGCATAAAACTATGAGGACAACTTTGCAATTAAATATGACACTATTTGAAGCACAAAAGGAACGTATTCAACAATTGAATGCTCTGGATGAATGGAGGAAAATAGTTGTCCAGCAGAAAGAACTGATCCAAAATCAAAGAGCAAAGTGGCATAATAAATATATTAGAGAGAAGAAGTTAAAAGCCAGTGACTGGGCACTATTGTATGACTCCAGATATAAAGATACTATGGGAAAGCTGCAAACTGGATGGTTAGGTCCATATGAGATAGAAGAAGTTTTCAATAATGGAGCTCTTTGTTTGACCGCAATTGACCCTGTTCAGTTTAAGCTTTTAGTGAATGGTCACTGATTGCGTCTATATCATAAGCCGACCACTAAAGAGGAGTTCCTGCAACAATTTGCCGAAAAGGATGAAACACAAGTTCCTGCAGCAACTGATCAGACTCCTGCTGCAATTGAGCAAAGTAATGAAGGTAAAGTTCCTGCAGCCACTACAGTGAACATGCTTGTTGCTTCATCATAAATATTTCCATGTCTTATGGGAATATTCTTCTCCATAAATAAAATTCCATCCACGTCATTCCATCCCATTTTCTAATCTATCATTTCACTTCATTTCGCCATCATGTTAGTATGATTGCAGGTATGTACATATTGTATTTATTTTAATTAGGCATTTATGATTTCATTATGATTATGCCTTCCTAAATCCATGTACACTCCCCTAAATCTTGTCAACTTGTGCGAACATGTGCTAGGTTAAGTTGGGGGGTGTTTTATGGTTTGATTTCCAAAGTTAGTAATTATTCATCCTTTTCGGTACTTAGAATTGATTGCTTGCCATCAATGTTTTAACAAGATATTCTTTCACACAAGGAAGTAATAAATTCTGCTGCCAATTTGGAGATATGTATGGAATTTTCAATTTTGCAAGTTTGTCGGATATTTTGGTTCTCCGTTTCTCAGCTGCAGAGTGTTCTATACTAACAGAATAAGAAATGGGTGGAGATCCAATCCGCCATGAGCCAACAGTCCATGATGTGTTGCTGCATGATGCTCTTTGTGAGCATTGTTTTAGACACCATGGATGACTTGATTACTTTTTGAAAATCGGAGATTTTAATGAAGAAATTGTTGTAGAGTTTATGCATTCCTTCAATGAAGGAGAAGCTATGGTTAAAGGTTTAAGGGTAATTGCTACAGAGCAGCGGATAGCTGAAGTAACAGGGTTACCCCAGGAAGGAGAATTATTTCCAAAATCAAAAGACGCAAGGAGCGTCAGGGCAGAGTTTACACTTCCCATAGATGGACCTCTAACGGTGGACAAACAAGGAACTAGGAGGGTTTCCCTACCAACAGAGTGGCCTCAGGTAGCTTTATATGTCATGAAATACATTACTTGCAAAGGGAGATATTAAAATCTACATTCACCACATTTTAAATTACTTAGTCATTTACGACATGGTCGGAGGATGAATGTCCCTAATTTTCTATACCACCTCATTTCTACAAGTGCTAAAGAAACGCAGAAGAATGGAAATCGTTCCGTCAGCCATTGTGGTTTGGTTAAATTGCTTGTAGAACGTTCTCTTAGAGACGTTTCACAGATGGAATGGGGGGTATTTGAGGACATATTGCAGTTTAGGGTTGAAGATGCTCCTATTGCAGAGGATCCACCAGTTGAAGAAGAAAATATTGCAAAACCCTCTTCTCCTGTAGTTGCTGCAGAGGATGATTTGCTCGTTGCCGAAGGAGTTGCGGTTATTATGGAAGAAGAGATGGTTGAGGCAAATGTGGAGCAACCCTCCACTTCTCTTCAAAGAGATTCACCAATTGCTAAGAGAAAAGGGAAGGAATTGGAAATAAATGAAACAGATGAAGAACCTGTGGTTCAATTGCATGCAACTCAAATTTCTCCTGTAGCCAAGAGGCGTAGGTCAAAAAGAAAAACTCTTGCAGTAGGGCCACAAGTAGAAACCATTCTTGCAGCCACTCCAAAGGTTTATGTGAGAAGAACATAGAGTAGAACCCAGAAGGCTCGTCCAACAGGTGATCTAGCAGAGGTTATTGCAGTAGAAACATCAGAAGAGGGGAGCCCTGCAAAAGTTGAAATCCAGGAAGAAGGTGATGAAGATAGACTGTCAAATCTTGCTTTTGTGGCACAACAACTTGAGGAAACTGTTGGAGAAATTCCACAGCAGCTTGAGGAAACTATTGGAGAAATTCCACAACAGCTTGAGGAAACTGTTGGGGAGATTCCACAGCAGCTTGGGGAACTTATTGAAGAGATTCCATGACCTAAGGTAACACCTATTAGACCTCCATCATCCCTAAGCAGTTTATCTATTGCTTTAACATTTTAAAGATAATGGGAAATAGAGAGGGCTAGATTGCAAGGGGTTATTGACAAACAACAAAGAGAAATTGAAAAGAGGGATAACAAAATTGAGAAATTAGAAGCTAAGGTTGAAACAATCGTTAGTATGCTCCCCGAATTGATGCAATGTAGGGCACCTCCAAGGGTTTATGTTTTGCATTTAAAGGAGCAGTATTTAAATTTCAAATTGAACCACATTGTTAGGGACCTTAGCCCCTCTTTAGAAACCCCTGAGGAATTTTATTATGCTTACCATACTTCTCTAGCAGTTGTGAAGAATTTGCTATGTGAATTTTATCTACATAAACATGTTGTACCCTCAAACAGTGAGTGGAATCTTTTGTTATATATTGGAGATATCCATATAAAAGCTTTAATGTCATGGATTCAAAATGAGATCAGCATGGGAGCAGAAGCCAGAGCATACAAAGACTTTGAATTTGACTGTCCATTGCCATTAAGGAAAGAAGCAAAAGAACCAAGAGCTCTTTATTATGGATGACATAAATTACTGGTAAGAGATGATGTTAGGAAACTAGTGCTTCCAATGAGAGAGGAAATATACCAGGCATATGAGCATTTAGTTCAGACTGACAATGCAACTGCAATAGATGGGTTAACTAAGCGCCAGAATAACTTACCAAAAAAATTGAAGCAAGGAGAACCTCATTCACTACAAAAATTTTAGGCAGCTATGCAAAGAGCCCCCAAATATATACAACTGGGCAAAGAGAAGGCCAATAACTAGTTACCACTGATTTTTCAACCTACTATTCTTATGTGGCCCCTATTGGGATGTAAGCATATAGATCAGCCCTATGATGCAGTTACAAAAGAATCAGCTAGATGGTCCAAGCTAGAAAAGATGAAAGGATTTGACTAGAATTTAGCTTTAGGAGGAATAGGTAAAGGAACCATTGGTGATCTGAGAATTAGTGCAAGAGTCAGAAATTTTCCTTTTGCTGTAGGATCAACAAGCTCTTAAAGTTGGGGGGCATGATGAGTTGAGACATTGTCATATTTCTATCTTCAAAACTCTTGAGTTTTGTCATCTTTTGGTTTGCATATTAGTAGTGATGTATTGGAAGTTTACTATATGTATTCCATATGTTAAGCCTAAACCTATTAAATCATGTTTTATCTTTGCTAGTTTATTCCTGCAACCATGCCATTTATTCCTGCAACCATGCCATTTATTCCTGCAGCCATGTGATTTATTTCGGTTGCCATGTGGATTATTTAGGGCAATATCATATGTGAAATTAATAGATGTCTTGATTAAATAAAATGCGTATGTATGTTCTTGTATGTTATTTCTTTTGTAGTGCAGGGAATAAATGATGTTGTGGTGGATGTTCACCTATCACGCTTGTTGAAGGGAAGGATACTCAAGAGATGACTAAAGATCAAACTGTAGAAAAGTTGAGCAAGCGTAAGGGACGACATAAGAGGAGAAATCAAGAGATACTACCAATGTCCAACTTAAGTGGACATTAAAGTTGTAAATGCTGCCACAATATGTTATGATTGTCGTTCGGTTTAGATCCGTGTTTCCTACAACATAACTCTACCTCTCTCCTTTCTTGGTCAATCATCCGCCTCCTCTTTTCAGCGTGATTCGTGTTGTCTATTGTAGATGATTTCTTTTTAATAATAAGCTCTTCTTCTTCTCAGAGGTTAGATAGAAAGAGAGAAGAATAGAGCAGAGGATTTTTCATAAGCATTCTTGAGTTTCTTTTCATATTGAATCATGTAATGACTTTCAAAGAATGATGAATAAAATTATGTTATTCTCATCTTTTAGAGTTGTTTTCGGGAAGCTTGGTATCACTCATCCAAGGGGGACTACTTCATGAGTGTTCCTGTGCATTCATTAAAATTATTTTTCTTTCCTTAGTCGCAGTAGACGTTTTTGCATTGACTATTCCTGCAGCCATTGGAAACAAATTCATTGACTGTTCTTGTAGCTAAGCTAGAACAAATTAATTTATGTTTATCAGCATTGAATTCATCCAATATTGCTTTTATGAGTTTATGCAGAAGTTTTCCTGTAGCCTTTCTATAGTTTCAATTCTTGATTATCTTTTCCGTATAATGTTAGTTGTTGCAGTAATGCAGAATAGTTGTCGTAGGAACTTAGTACATATATAGTGTAGACCCATTTCAAGTATTACGTCCCTGGGTTGACAATCAAATGAACACTAGCTATGAAAATAATGACTTTACCAAATGAATGTCCAAACTTTGGGTTGAGACTTCAACTAAAGTTATTATTCTTATTGTTGGGTTGAAAAAGTATGATACCTTTCATTCATAGCTTGACAAACCTCATAAGCCTCCTTGAAATCTGCATCTTCTTGGTACATGTCCTTCATAGCAGTGATCCCCATGCTTTCCAAATGAATCTCTTGGATTACCAAGTTCCTCCTACTAAGAGCATCTGCAACTTTGTTTGCCACTCCCTTCTTATGCTTGATAGTGAATGTGAAAGCTTGAAGGTACTCCATCCACTTTATATGTCTATGATTGAGTTTTTCCTGCCTGTTTAAAAAGCTTAAAGCATGGTTGTTAGTATAAACAACAAATTCCATAGGTAATAGATAATGCCTCCACTTCCTAAGAGATTATACCAAAGCATACATCTCTAGATCATAGGTTGAATATTTTTGTTTTTCTTCATTTAACTTCTCACTGAAAAAGGCCACAGACCTACCCTCCTGACTCAAGACTCCTCCTATAGTCTTCTTAGATGCATCACATTCAATAGTGAAAACCTTATGAAAATCAAGGAGGACTAAGATGGGCTGCTCTGCAATCTTTGTTTTCAAGTACTTAAAAGACTTGTTAGCTTCATCATTCTAAGCAAATTGACACTTTCTTCCACCCTTGATGGTATCTATCATAGGAGCACTAACCCACTGAAATTTCTTATAAACTTTCTATAAAAGATTGCTAAGCCATGGAAACTTTTTACCTCACTTGCAGACCTAGATGTGGGCCAATTGAGGATTGCCTCCACCTTAGATGGATCCATTCTCAGATTACCTTTGGAAACAACAAATCCAAGAAACACCAGTTCCTCCATCCATTCAAACAAGCCTTCATTGGTCTCAAATTTTGTCTTCCATTGGTCTCCATCTCTGATCCTAATTTGGTGGTAACCACTTTTCAAGTCTATTTTGGAGTAGTACTTGGCCTCTCCTAGACAAACTATCAAATCCTCTATTCTCAGCATTGGGAACCTATATCTTTTTGTTATCATGTTAATAGCCCTAGAATCTGTACACAACCTCCATGTTCCTTCTTTCTTAGGAGCTAGCACTGTTGGGACTGCACATGGGCTTATACTCTTTCTAACGAACCCTTTCTCAAGTAATTCTTGGATCTGTCTTGCAACTTCTGCATTTTGTTCAGGGTCAGTTTATAGGTTGCCTTGTTAGGTAATGCAGCACCTGGTATAAGGTCAATGCAATGACTGATTTCTCTTCGAGGAGGTAAGGTATCTGTGGTATTGTATGCAACTATTCCCTTGTACTTATCTAGGAGATCTTGAACCTCCTTAAGACCTACTTTCCCTTTTTCCTCATGTCTCTTAGGCTGCTTCTTAGGTTCATCCTTAGGCTTGACAACTATGGCAAAGCAAGGAGTATCCTTCTCCTTCAAATCCCTCATGATCTCCTTCTCATCTACTAGCATGACACTAGTCACAATGTGCTTATCCTTACTGTCATCTGGGAGAGGGGTCATGGTGAAGTTCTCTCCATTTTTGGTGATGGTATAAACATTCTTCCTACCCTCATGCCTAGCATCCACATCATATTGACAAGGCCTACCAAGTAACAAATGACAAGCATCCATTTCTATCACATCACACAACACTCTATCCTTATATTCACCAATTGAAAAGTCTACCCAAACTTGTTCACTAATCAACACTTGTTGTCCCTTGTTCAACAAAGATAATTTATAGGGATAGGGATGAGGTACTCTTTGCAAGTTAAGCTTGGTGACCATCTCAATAGAAGCTATGTTATCTGTGGACCCGAAATCTACAATGACTACAAACTTTACCTTGTACCTTGCAGGTGGTTCTAAAAAGAGATTTCCTATGAGGTGGTTCTTTGTTGATTGGCTCCTTCAAGAGAGTCCTTTTTATCATCAAGAGCTCTCCTTGCTCTAGGTCTGCAGGTCTTAAAGTTGATGTGTGGTAGGAGGTCATGCTTTAACTATCTTCCTCTTGAATCAAATGTGCTCTTCTTTCACCCCCTTGACCACCATTCCCTTGCTTCTCTGGACACCTAAAGGATTGATGTCCCACTTGGTTACAAGAGAAACACCTACCGGTGAAAACACTAGGTCCTCTTCCACCAAACCTTCCTCTTCCACTTGCTCTTCTCCCTCTAAAACTACCTCTGTTCCCTGATTCTCCCTCATGTTCCTGACTGCTTGTTTCTCCTTGGGGTTTAGGATATGATCCTCTACCATCGAATCTTCCCTTACCTCTGAAATTTGTACCCCTTCCTTTATTATGGTATTCTCCTCTCCTCTTTTGCTTCTCCTCAATTCTAAGTGCCACTTGATAACACTTATGCACTAATTTGGGATTAAACAAGCTTAGTTCATCTTGAATGTTGAACTTAAGGCCATTCGTGTACCTTGCTAGCTTTTGTGTCTCACTCTCTAGTATCTTTGCTTTAAGTGTCATTTTGTGGAACTCCTCGGTGTAAGCACTAACATCCAAATCATTTTGCCTCAAATTTTGTAGTTTCTTATGTAGGATTATCTCATAATCCTTAGGGACAAATTTCTTCTTAACTTCTAACACCATCCTCTTCCATGAAGTGATGGGGTTCTTACCTTCCACCATTCTTTCCCTTTGTAGGACATTCCACCAAATAAGGGCAAAACCCTTCAATTTCGACTTAGCCACCTTTACTCTTTGGTTATCTACCACCTCCTCATTTCAAAATAGTTTTCTAAGGCCTCAATCCAGTCCATGCACTCCTTTGGATTCACCTTCCCTCGAAACATAGGTAATTCTGCCTTAGTGTCTCTTCCACCAACTCTCTTAAGGGCTTCAATGAATTGCCTTTGATCTGCAGGTATAGTTGGTTTCTCTCCTTTTTCTTCTCCTTCTCCTTCTTCCTCAGAGTCTAAGCCAACTTCTTTCCCAACTTGATCCTTCTTCAACTTTGCTAGTTCTGCTTCCATCCTTTTGTTCTTGGCTATTTGTTCCCTCACTATCCTAGCCAATTCTACATTGGTGATTCTAGAGGGTATGTCCTCTTCACTTTGTCCCTATGTCCTATCTCCCATGGTTTAGACTCTTCCCAAGGTTCTTATAGACCTCTGATACCACCTGATGCAAAGGTCTTCAATAGTAGTGTAACCCCACACGCACACTCACCTTTCACTCTCACAATCTCAAGCCTATGAAGGCCTCAACTCACCCCTAAACCTCAAATTTGAAATTTTCCCCCTCACAAGGGTTGGCATACACCTTTACTATGTCCTTAGGTCATAAAAAGACCTTCCACAACCTTCCACAACCTTCTTGTTTCACAAGGGTGACAACTTTGTTCTTTACCCCTATTTACACCTACTGGGCTAGTAGCCCTATTTTACTGCTTTTTCAGTCTTTACTCCAAAAAGTACCAAACAAGGCCCAATTTTTTTTTAGTTTCAAATACCCTTTTGGAACCTCTTTCAGACTCCAAAGAACTAGACCTCCAACTTGATCTAGCACTCTTAGACACCTACTTGGGTCACAAACCTAATTGATCAAATTAGGCTTGGGTTACAAAGGAAGTGTATGGGAATGGGATCACAAGGAAGATCCAATGCTCCAGATGGATTTTATAATGTCTAAATGCACCAATTCAATCACCTAAATCCTTCCCCCAATGTCTTGCATCTTTCAATCCATTAATCCTTTACTGTTCTAATCTAAACCCTCACAAAGTTTAGACTAGGGCTTGGTGGTAAAAATATCAAACCAACTCCTCTGATCTCGCCCCTTTGGAATCTCATAATAAACCCTACTAACTTGCATCCTACCAAAGGACATTGAAAACCAATGGCTAGATTGCAAGTTAGGGCCTTATCTATGCAACACCCTAGGAAAATTAAGGGTTTTCGGACCTGCAAAGGCAAATTGTCAATATCTCCCTCCAAACACCACTTCAAGGGGTTAGACCAGGTTCATTTGAAAGGTAACTCAATTCTCTACTTTACCAAGCCAAAGTTTTACAAAACCATTCAATGCTCTGTACGAACAATACGGAAAAGTAACACAATTCTAGCAAAATCAGATTTGTTTTATTCCACACTCTCCACCAAACTTCTCCATATCATCCAACACCATCAACAACCTTTCACATCAGTTGCACAATCATATATGGGCTCCTCTCAACAACCATAACCAACTTTGAAACGTTTGTGTCCGTTGGAGAGAATTTACATTCCAACCGATAACTTTTGAAAAGTTGCTTTGACAATAATGACAACATTTGTACAACTTTTGCAACTTTTAATCCCTAAGTACCTAAACCTGATCAAACACATCTAAGAGCATCATTAAACTTAAAAACACCTAAGAGAACATTCTAGGATCATAAAACACAAAATTTCATAATTCAAGTCCACATGGCCTAATAGACCTCTAGGCTTATATGTGCACCTGCGAGGTTATTGACCACACAAAGGCATTTTATTACATCTAGGGTGATCCTTGAGATCCAACCCATTATTGCAACACAAGTAAACACAAAACAGACACTAGACACCCCTAAGTCATGAAAACACCATGAAAAGAAGAGGTGCCCTGCACCAAATCCACAAAACAAAGATCACCAAGCATTCTCCAAACCAGTTCTGATAGACAACTACTTTTAGAAGTAACAACAACCACCTTTATCATTTGAACAACAAAGGACTTGTAAACTTGATAGTATAACATACACATATCATAAACATTATATCCTAAACCACACACCATAATGTTTACATACCAAAGGAATGCAAAACATTCTTCCACTAGGACATAAAAACTCTTTCCTACATATTGAAACTTCCACTACACCAACTTTCTGGAAACACCTCAATATCACATAACCATTTACAAAACATAGTGACACCAATGATAACACAAGATAGGTTGAGATCAATGACAACACAACACAATAATTCAAGTTTCCAACAATGTTCCCTTGCGACACAAAGGCACATTGTTTTGGGGATTTTCCTGACTACTGCGATTTTCAATCGTGCATAAATGTATGGATCTCCTTCAACCAAGTCCACGTCTAGATCAATCATTGCCCATAGCGATCTGCCAATCTTTTCTAAACAATCCTTAGACCAATATTCCAAGGGCAAATTGTATAACCAGACCCATAACGCTCTATCATAGGGATGTGAAATTGTAGGATTGAAGTTTGCAAACCACTTCTACATATAAAGTGGAGAATCACCCATCATCCACAAACCTCCCATTAGAATTTTCTCCCTTTCTTCTTCTAAAACAAAAAAAAAACTATGAAAAATCCTTTCTACAAGAATATAACTATCGTTTGTGTCCTCCAGTTTTTTGAAATCCTGTCATTAAATTTTTTTCCTATTTATCTTAGGTTTGATGAAGCAACGTATCATCACAAAATCTTTAACATGTTCATGTTGTTTGCTATCTCTCTGGATAGATTGATTGTTTGCAAACCTTTGTTGGTCTTATTCAAACATTTCCATTCACTCTCATTATTTTGATTATTCGATTTGTTTTATAAATTCACAAACTCAAATTTCATACATACATACATACATACATACATACATACCATGTCACAAAATTCACCGAATTTCAAGGTAGAAATTCAAAATTCAGCAAACTTCATAAAAATTTTAAAAATTCGTTTAAGTTTGCCCAAATTTGTACAGAGAAGGCATTGAAGTTTGTTTATTGAAAAATATTTTTAAAATGCAGTGAATATTCGAAACCTAGGGCAACGATTATATACTAGCAATCAAACGACCATAGCTCTTGTATGAACCACTGAGGAGATCATGGCGGGGGGGTCATGGCAATAGCTTCTATGTGAAGCCGAAGTGTTGCACATCACTAGAATGGAGGACAAAATGAGATGGGTGACATGTACAACCATCAAACAGGTATCCGCAAGCAGGTCTTCCCGTCCATTGAGCAACTCTTCTCGTCTGCTAACTAAAACCCACGTTATTAAAAGGGGGCTATTAATATATTCTAACTATTGATTATATTTAATTTATTTGTCCTCAAAGAATCAACGTGAATGGGTGGCTATTAAAATACGACCCTATTTTTTCTTTTTTTATAAAATTTAACATATTAAAACATATAAATATTGTAATATTGTTTATTTATTTATTTATTTTTTCTTATTTATTATAATAATGTTATAGATTAAAACTTAATATTTTAAAATATATATTTTTTAGATTTATTATTATTAATATATATAAAATATAAAAGTTAATATATTAAAATTTATTTATTTTAATAATTTTATAAAATTATTTATTTATACTAGGGGAAGAGCACCAGTAGCCGTCATAGCTAACTTCGCGCACCCACAGATCCTAAACGATATATCAAATTTTGATTTTTTTTTTGGTTGTCTTCGTATGCGACTTAACTTCTTAAACCTATTGATCTGGCTTCTGGGTAGTAACGATCCGATCTCTATGGGTCGTTATGCGTCGAAAGGTCAAAAAGTGGTCATTTCAAAGTGTCGACCGATACTTGAATGCATTTGCGCCAATACCCGCACACCAAAACACCATTATCCATTTGTAAAATACCTAAAAGCTAATATATTTTTCACCTTTTTATAAAAAATAATTAACCTAAAAAAATTATGACATGCATATAATTAAAAATAATGATAAATGTAAACAAGTTTAAAATGGGTGGTCAAAAAACATGTTAACCACCCATAACCCCCTTCCCGCGGAGGAATGGTGGCCCCACGTGGCACGAACTCCCACTATCTTTTTTGCCCTAAAAACTTAGGGAAATAAAATGTTTCCCTAACATTTGCACTCGCAAGTTAGGAATTTTTTTTTGGTCGGTGACCTCCTCCACAACCTCGGCCTCCGTCGGCGGCGTCCTCTGCAACCTCGGCCTTCGGCGGCCTCCTCCACAACCTCAGCTCCCAGGTAACGATAACTCGTCCATATTGCATATTGGATGTCCAATGACAGTTTTGCTCCTTCGCAGCTGCATTATGCTTTGTCTATTGCATATTGGATGTCCAATGATGGTTTTGCTCCTTCGCAACTGCATTATGCTTTGTATGCTCTGTTAAATGGTGTTTCTCTGTTTATATTGCCAAAATCATTATAGTTAATGCAAAAAAAATTGATTATTGTTCATAATAGTTTGAAACCCCTTCATTATTTATCATTTCCTTTTATGGGTGCGTTGTTAAATGGTGTCTCTCTGTTTATAATGCCGAAATCATTATAGTGAATGCGAAAAAGTTTGATTATTGTTTATAATTGTTCGAAACCCCTTCATTATTTATCATTTTCTTTTATGGGTACACTGTTAAATGGTGTCTCTCTGTATATAATGCTGAAATCATTACAGTGAATGCGAAAAAATTGATTATTGTTTATAATCATTCGAAACCCCTTCATTATTTATCATTTTCTTTTATGGGTACGCTATTAAATGGTGTCTCTCTGTTTATAATGCCAAAATCATTACAGTGAATGCAGAAAAAAATGATTATTGTTCATAATTGTTCGAAACCCCTTCATTATTTATCATTTTCTTTTATGGTTGCGTTGTTAAACACTGTCTCTCTGTTTATAATGCCGAAATCATTACAGTGAATGCGGAAAAAATTGATTATTGTTCATAATAGTTCGAAATCCCTTCATTATTTATCGTTTCCTTTTATGGGTGGGTTGTTAAATGGTGTCTCTCTGTTAATAATGTCGAAATCATTACATTGAATGCGAAAAAAATTGATTATTGTTCATAATAGTTCGAAACCCCTTCATTATTTATCGTTTCCTTTTATGGGTGGGCTGTTAAATGGTGTCTCTTTGTTTATATTGCCGAAATCATTACAGTGCTTGCGAAAATTATTGATTATTGTTCATAATAATTTGAAACCCCTTCATTATTTATCGTTTCCTTTTATGGGTGGGTTGTTAAATGGTGTCTCTCTGTTTATAATGTCAAAATCATTACAGTGATTGCGAAAATAATTGATTGTTGTTTATAATTGTTCGAAACCCCTTCATTTTTTATCATTTCTTTTTAATGGTGCATTGTTAAATGATGTGTCTTTGTTTGTAATGCAGAAATCAGTACAATGAATGCGAAAATAATTGATTATAGTTCATAATTATTCGAAACCCCTTCATTATTTATCATTTCCTTGTATGGGTGTGTTGTTAAATGGTCTCTCTATTTATAATGCCGAAATCATTACAGTGCATGCGAAAATAATTGACTATTGTTCATAATTGTTTGAAACCCCTTCATTATTTATCATTTCCTTTTATGGCTGCGTTGTTAAACGTTGCCTCTCTGTTTATAATGCCGAAATCATTACAGTGAATGCGAAAATAATTTATTATTGTTCATAATTGTTTGAAACCCCTTCATTATTTATCATTTTCTTTTATGGTTGCGTTGTTAAATGTTGTCTCTCTATTTATACTCTCAAAATCATTACAATGAATGCGGAAATAAATGGACTATTGTTCATAATTGTTCAAAATCCCTTTATTATTTAGCATTACACACACACACACACACGCATATATGTGTGTGTGTGTGTGTGTGTGTGTGTGTGTGTGTGTGTGTGTGTGTGTGTGTGTGTGTGTGTGTGTGTGTGTGTGTGTGTGTTGTTAAATGGTTAATGGGTGTGTTGTTAAATGGTGTCTCTTTGTTTATAATGCTGAAATCATTACAGTGAATGCGAAAATAATTGATTATTGTTCGAAACCCCTTCATTATTTATCATTTTCTTTTATGGTTGCATTGTTAAATGTTGTCTCTCTGTTTATACTGTCGAAATCATTACAGTGAATGCGAAAAAAAATGGACTATTGTTCATAATTGTTCAAAACCCCTTTATTATTTACCATTACATATATACACACACACGCATATATATATGCGTGTGTGTGTGCTGTTAAATGGTGTCTCTCTGTTTATAATGCCGAAATCATTACAGAGAATGCAAAAAAGATTGATTATTGTTCATAATTATTCGAAACCCCTTCATTATTTTT